>NC_056733.1:96343647-96438647 GCF_019279795.1 Protopterus annectens
TTAAAAAAAATTCCTTACTGGGACAACTTAGAAACATGCTTACTTTTCACACTGGCAAGTATATCTCTTAAAAGTAAAAAAGCAGGAGTGACACTAGACGGTCCACTGTTACTAACAAATTCTTGGTCTATTTTGTATTTTAGGACAAACAATATAAACAAAAAAAATGACAACAGTAAAACAGGCCTGACATTTTATGTAAAGCCACACAGCACTACAAAATGTAAACTCAAGGTGTAATCAAAAGACAACAGTAACAGCTGTAATAGCTGCTAGGTGGGGAAGGTATAAAACTGATTCCATTTTTACCTACCTATTTATCCTTTTTGTTGACTGTTAGTCCCACTAGGATAGTATCTTCTCTTTAGGGAGACCAAAAGTGGTATTTTCACTACTAGGGGAAATTTGGCCAGGTGTCATGGGTTCTTTTATATCCACCTAAAATACCACCAACTCAATCAGATGGGACCTTGGTTTAACGTCTCAAAGAATGGCACACTCAGGAGTGCAACAACCCCTTAATGCTGCACTACAGTATCAGCAAATTTTAGTCCAATCACCTGGAATGGAAATATTATCCTCAGCCTTCTGACCTTCCAGCACCAAAAGTTGAGTGTGCTACCTGTTGAACCACACACCAAGGAAAGAAATCATAAGCAGCCACCTAATTTCATTGGTGATGAAGTTTATGAGACTGTCAGGCAGTACTCCAGACACATCATCAACCCTCTCCACTTCACTCAAAAGTTGCTATACATGCAACTGAACACCCTAGGTAAAAGGTATTTTGACTCAGTTGTGACTCAGTTGTGAAACCTTGATGCCAATGTTCTTTTTTTAAACATTTGTTTACCGGGAAGGTCCAACTTGGAACAAAGCCAATTTTCAGCAGAGGCCTGGGGAGATATGGTCCAGGCCCAATAGTATATATACAAAAAGAGTATGTTTAACAGAGCAATGTACTTCTACTTCACTTATTAACGGTTCTTAAAAACATCAACACAAAATTCAAGTTTGTTTCATATAAAGCTCTGTACAAATCAACGAACAAGAATTCTCTCAAAATATCACTTAAAGAATTTCCTTCATTCATGCTCGGGATTCAGTATGTATAGCACTTAAGTTTCTTTTCTTCAGCAATAAACTCAGAAAGGTTTTCTGGGTTTTCTGGCCCCTTGAATCAAGTTACTTGTACTGCCTTTGATCACCAAGAACTCAAGTTTCAGCAGCCCAAATAACGACAGCAAATTCTAGCAGAAGAGCCCAGTCCTACAACTGGCTCAGAACTGTTTACATGACCTTCATGAACACAAAAGCATTATCTTTCAAAGTTCATTTACATAGAGGCATGCATTTCAACTCTTAGAAACCAAAACTATTTCAAGGAAAGAAAATACAACTATGCAAACTAAACATCAGTTACCTTAAACATTAAAACAAAAAGAAAACTACAAGTGTATACAAACATGCTAAGCATTAGCCATCAGCAAATAAAGGTTCAGTTTCCACAGCAAAGGTGTCAATTATTATTTTTGTTGTTGTTTTGGGTTCCTTTCACTCTCTTGGAACAAAAGTATGTGCTATGCTGAAATATCTAGCAAAAATAAAGAAATGCACATAAATCTGGAGTACAAACTTTTACAACATTCAAGATACAACTTAAGCCAGAAATGTTGACTGCAAGAGCTACTATTCACAACAAAACTATAAACACACAAGTAAAGCGGAAAAATTTTAAATAAACAATGTTACTACTTTTCAAGTATAAATGCATTATTTTTACACGATTTATCTGAATTCTTCTAACGATCTTAGACTTTGTTCCATACATTTAATTTCAAAGTTAAAATTAAAAAAACAATATAACTGTAAACAACACATTTTCAAGACATTCCCAGCTAACAACATTCGTTCAAAAGCAGCCAATTACACGCCTAGCTACTATAAAACAAGGACAAGATCAAGCACAGCAACTTATAAATAAAAATTATGCCAGCTGTTGGTTGCATGACCTTTTTATCCCCCCAAAACACACAAGGTCTTATAAAACACTGAAAGCGCACAAAACCTGGCTCGCAAGAAACTCACTTAAGCATCTGGAATATAACCCCCCCCCCCAAAAAAACAGTAGTGAAACTCGGAATCACAAACTGTTTTATGAGGCGGTGTCATCTTAAAACAAACTACAGCATCGGACTTCAACGAGCTCTGCATTTCACTCCTAACATTTTAAAGTTAGCCACATATATAATGCACTTGTCACACACAACCACACATTTTGAGGGACAAAGAATGACAGCGATAGGTCACCAAGTGGCAGCGATAATCTGTTGCAAGTCTACTGGAAAGGTTTAAACAGAACAAGACAAATCTGGAACCAGACTATGTAAATTAATGCACCAAAACTGAATATTCTACAAAATAAACAGTCACTGTACAAACGCTTACGTTTGCGCAGACTACGAAAAGGCATCCAGTGTTTGAAAACACATCTTCCCCACACATGAAATTACACTGGGGGAAAAAAAACTGTCTCAGTCTACCACAAATAATGCAAGTATTAAGGGTCCCCATTGAACATAGCCCACTCTATCATCGTAAACATTCGTGCCTCCTTGACAAACTGCCAAAAAGCACAAAATCCGTAAACAAAATAAATCAACACTAAACTGGCATGCATGCCCAAAAGGTCGCGTAACAGCCACGAACAGCAAGCACACCCAGAACGTGTGTTTACACTGCTTGCTATGTTTACATTCCCAGGATGGCAGCCCAAGCAACTCTAAGGGATGAAAGCAAAGCTGCAACTCAGTTAACTCCCCCCAGCTGGTAAGGCCTTCATCTGGCCAACAGTAGGTCACTACCTCCAGCAGCCAGAACATCTTCTCCTTCCAAGTTCAATACTTACAATCTTGGCAAGTGGAGTGGTGGGGCCCCTCTCCTCTGGAAGACTCCATCTACAAACACGCCGTTCTTGCCAAGGCACCGGAGGTAGAATTCGCCGCCGCCTCCTCCGTCCTCACCGGCTGTAAAGATTTCGAGGTGCTTACGAGAAATGAAGCTCGAGTGCCCCATGCTGACATCCACGGAGCCCTGAGACGAGTTCCTACCGATCGTTACCGACCGCTTCTTCATGAAGTACTCAAACTCCCGGCCCTCCAACCGGGCCACTGCCGGCCCACATACCCCACTCATCACCGCCATCTTGGGGGCTGCCTGATTTTCCCCCAACAGTTAACCAATTGGCTCGTGAAATGATTATTTTTTTGGAGGGGGGAAATGCAAGGAGGGGAGCACAAACAGCCAACAACGGCTGCTCCAACCCCACCGCCGCGAGACAGAGAAAGGGAAGGGGAGACGAATGGTCAACCTAACATTACGACAAAAAGAGTTCCATAACTGACAAGAAAACGAGCCAGTGGATTCTCAAAACACAAACTAGAGTAGCAAGGAAAAACCAATCAGCAGAAAGCTGTTATGATAAACTAACAGGTGGGTTAGGTTGAGGCATTTAGTCCCGAAATTTTAAAATGTGAAAAGAAAAACGTGGAATAGATTCCTTAAGAGAATGGGATTGACATACACGCGCCTGTCTAAAATTCTTCACGAGAATGAGGATGTCTGTGTTTTTCTGCCCTCTGTTTGTCTCGCAGCTTGGAATGTTTCGCTGGAGTTTGTTTGTTTATCAGTTTGCATGAACTAAAATGCTGGTGCTTTACTAAGATCATCACACAGTAGTGACGTTTTATTTATTCTTTAATTACATTGTTATATTAGATCAACCAACTTGAATTCAGTGTTTTATAAAAGTTACGGTTTTATGCATATTACCTTTGTTTATGTTTTCTTATTGTCGTGGCAACAAGAATACACCGCATGGTGCAAACTGCATCTTTGTGGTGATATGAACAATTGTTATAAAGTGCTTGTCAGAAAGAAATAACATTCTCAAGTAACTTCTCCTGTCAGGGCGGATGAATTTCAAATTCGTGGTTTGATAATGTGCATTTAATAAATTTAGGCACTCTAATAAACGCAAATAATGTTCCATTTGAAATCGTTGTTCAGGAATATTGCTGTGTTGGTATGTGAACGGGATATGTATAATTTACAACAGGCTTTGAACTACTGTAGTAGGAAAGAAAGAGTAGGGGCACAATCATTTTGTACCAGTGCCAGCTGGCAGTCCATCAGCAGTTCACCAGGCACTCCCCCAGGTGTTCCTTCTTTGCTGGTGCCAAGCAGCATTCTGTCTCCTATTGTACCCAACCCTTATATTGTCCATCTAGCACTTATACACAGTACTTAGTGTGCTCTGGTACCATTCGACTCTTCGCCCACCGCTATGTTTTGTACATTCCACCTAGCATTCTTTCTGTGCCATACCAAACAAAATCCTCCTGAGGTTTAATCATGTGACTCTTGTAGACTACACTCCACCCAGCCATCTATTGATTCACCTGACACTCCACCCCCCTTCCCTTGACACTGTGCCAGTTCACCAGTCAGTCCACATCTATGATTCCTATGGCTGGTCGATGCACTCCACTGATCTAGATGGCACTTTATCTGGCATGATCTGTGTGCCAAGTACCAAATGGAACTCCACCGAGGACAGCAGCACCATTGATGAATATGTGAGACAGACAGCTATTTCTTCTGATCAAGGCACCTTCATAATCCATTTGTTGCTTCACCAGGTACTGTGATGGTTTACAACACACTCTATTGGCCCACCCGGCACTTCATCTGTTTCTGTACCAGTCCACTGGATACTACATCCAGCATGGACTGTGTGCTGGATGCCATTTGACACTCCACCCAGAAAAGTGCTGCCAGGGCTCTCAACCAGTAAGTTATGTCCATTCAACGTTCTGCTGACCCACCTAGCACTTTACCAGACTTGGAGAGTAAGCCAGGTGCCAGCAGGTCCTCCACCAAGGAAAGCAGTGCTGGGCCTGTGAGATAAATAGTTATATTTAATCAAGACATTCTGTTAGTCTTCTCAGCAATCAGGGAGTATAGTTAGTAATGCATTAGTCCAGTACTCCACCCACCATTCTGCTGATCCACCCAGTTGTCCACCTACCACTCCATTAGTTGACCTGGCACTTCACCCCACAGTCTGCCCATTCACCAGGCACCCTGTCACTCCACCTAACACTCTTCCAGTCATGGATTGTATGCCAGATGCTAGATGACATTCCACCCCACCATAGCATTACTAGGTCTGAAACACAGCTGTACCTGGTCAAGGCACTGTGCTGGTATTCCACCTACATGGATTGTATGCTGGGCATCAGCTGGTGCTCCACCAAGGACAGCACCATTGGATCTCACTGTACGTGTATACCTTGCACTCAAACTGCCATTCCATCCAGTTCAGTATTGGTCTAGCCAACAGTTCTCCCAGTAAGGATTGTATGCCAGGTGTGAGCTGGTGCACCACCTAGCACAGGAGTGCTAAGTCTGCAAGACAAATAGCTATGTCTGTTCATGTTACACTATTTGTCCACATTGCATTCCACCTGGCACTCTGCAACTCAACCTGGTATTGCACCCTTCACTCCTCTGGTCCACCTGGCACTCTGCCAGTCCACTCGGCATGAATTCTGTGCCATGTGCCTGCTGACACTCCATCCTACACAGTACTGCTGGGTATGTACAGTAGACTTTTGTCTCTGGTTAAGGCACTACACTGATTTTGTGGGCATTACATCTGACATTATTTGTTTACCAACTGTGAATTATATGGCAGATGCCAACTGAAAATGGATCCAATGAAATACTATGGATCTGTGGGACAGAAAGCAATGTCTGGTAAAAAAATGTTGTGCTTTGTGAACACTGCAAGAGTTTGATATAGTTGCTGAACAGAATAAAACAACATAATTTCAAATGAAACAAGAGAAAGTAAAATAAAAGTAATAATTCTGAAGTATTTGAGTCAAACAGAAACCAGAATCTGTACAACTACTGTCTAGACACCAGCAGATGCAGTACATGACTATGCAGGTGAAGCAGAAATGCCTACCAGAGGTATATGCCTTGAGGAGCATATAGTAACAGTGTAGTGTCACACAAATTAAATATGATACATGCAGCTTAAGTGTCAGGCTGTGCTTGGCAGTGCATGATTCAGCTGCACTGTGCATCAGACATTCCCACACTTACCACACAGGAGGATAGGATAAGTGGATCACAGTTGTTGTCATGTTCACAGGTGGTTAGGGAAAGAGTAACAAATTACTTTTTACACATGTGCTTATCACAAAAGTCAGTGATGGAGGTAAATACAAGGCAGGTGTTCTATGTCGTATAGTATTTCATCCTGTGACAGAATTGGCGTCTCACTATGTCACCATGACCTCATGCAAAGGAGGCTTTCCTATGGTAAATGGTATTCTCTGTGTTTCGTAATTTTCTGCTTTGATGTATTGGGGGCAACACTACATGACTGTGATCTTAAGCCACTGTGCTGACTTGTTGCACTAGGACTTGTGATCCCCTTCAAAGAGACAGTGTCTGCATATGAGATTTTGACCTGGTGAGGTCTGCACATTATCAACATTAGTAGAAATTCCAATATTAGTTTAATGTTGCATCCAAGCCCCTGTACGTGTCACATGATAGCTGTGTTCTTTTCTGTGAATGTGCAGTATAAGGTACATTGGGATGATTATGGTTGCTTGTTCCAAAACTATACATCTATGGCATACACACAAAGGATGCCAATCTAATATGTACCACACATTCCCAGTCTACATCTGCTACCATTCTGACCTGGCTGGATACCTGAGGTACCTAATACAATACACAGCCAACAGGTGCAGTGGTCAGTCTGCAGTATATATGAGCAGAGCAACTGGTGTAAGAGGTGCTAAACTGGTGCATCATCCACTAAGACATATGGGGGGATGTGGGACAGTATCCCGCATTCATGGATAAAAGAGTGCTTAAAATAAATAAAATACACACAACACTGATTGATTACATTACAGCGACCATGAAACAGTGGTAAACCACTTTGCAGTTAAGCCATGACAAAGAACAAGTTATTATTCCAGACATAAAAATTCAAAGGGGGATATTCCAGGCTAAATCTCTGTCAGTGCTGTTCTTTTGTCTTGCCCTTAACCCATTAAGTTGTTTACTTAACGGATTATGTCATGGCTGCCATTTGGCTTTCAGAAAACAATAAAGTATTAAGACTTCTCATATTATTTTTGTAGGTTACTTAAAACTATTTAGTTCATCAGATGTAGAACTGAAAGCACAACTGCAAGTGGTCAAAACTTTTTCAGATGATATATGAATGTCATTTGGTCTTGATAAATGTGCAAAAGCAACCTTTAAAGCAAGAAAGCTGCGGTGCCAAGAAAACATCAGTTTGGGCAGGAATATGATATAGAAAAACTTGAGCAAGAGGGAGTGTATAAATATTTGGGAAATGATAAAGGATCAACAATAAAAAACTAAAAATGTGAATAAAACTCACTATATTTTAGAAGACTAAAATTAACATTGAAAACAGTGTTGACATCAAGGAACAAAGTCCAAGCTATAAAACAATTTGCTCTTCCTGTCCTAACTTACAGTTTTGGAGTGATTGACTGGGCCCCAAAAGGCGTTGGACAGGAAAACAAGAAGAATGCTTCATGCTCATCAAATGATTTATAAAAATCAGTGCATACCAAGATTATATATTCCCTGTTCTGAAGGAGATGTGGGCCTCCTAGAAATTGATTACATGTATACATCTGCAGTCATGGGACTGGATACATATCTGCAGACCTCACAAGACCCAGATGTAGTGACAGTTTTGAAACATGAGGAGAATAAGTCTAAAATGACTTCCTTGCTTAGTTTAGCAGAAGCATATCAGAGTCAACATGGGAATGGAAATCAAACCAGAAATAGATAAAAAAACAGGCAGCAACTGAATGTGCCAAAAAACAAAAGAAAGAATATAAAGTGAAGGATCAGATGAGAAGGCAAGAAATGTGGAAAATGTATAAATATAGTTGCAAGTAGAGAAAAATCTTGGAACAACCTTATGTTGATCAGGATCAAACACAGGAATGGTTAAGAAGAGGTGAATTTAAACCAAAAGATAAAAGGTTATTATTAGCATCCCAAGATAGTGGGGTATGTACACATTGGTTTACGGAGTCTACTGAACTTGGAGGAGAAACAGACAAATGTAGGTTTTGTAAAACAGAATTGGAAACAGTTGCACATCTTGCTGCTGGTAGTGATATACTAATGGCAGGACGACTGTATACTGAAAGGCATAATAATTTCGAAAGACTTGCATTGGGGATTGTGAAAACACTATAATACTGAGTTAATTGAAAACACCTGAGATATGAGCCACAAAGCATCATAGAAAATGATGAATTTTATGTTACATGGGATGGTCCTTTACCAACAGTTCACAAAATAGATGCAAGAAAACCAGATATAGTAGTCCATGAAAAGAAGACAAATGTAGCATTGATCATTGAAATTGCTACACCCAGTGACAACAGCATCTTACGTACAGAGAGAGAGAGAGAGACATAAAGTTGTAAATATACCAGGATTTGCAGGCAGAAATGAAGGTGTTGTGGAAGAAGGATACCCAGACAGTTCCAGTAGTAATAGGAGCAATGTGTCTTATAAAAAAGAATTTACAATCATACTTAAATATGTTACCAATACATGTAACTCCATATGAATCACAAAAGGTGACATTACTGGGCACATTGTGGATGCTGCAAAGAGCACTTCTGGCTAACATCAAAGATTGAAACATTACTAATTTCATGAACTTTAATTGTAACTTGACTTAAGGATAGGGTCCATTCCAATCATGGTATTAAAAACTCAAAAGATTTGGAGAAATTAAAAAAAGGGGTGAGTCCATCCATATGCCACTGTCCACTCCTCCAAGGATAATTCCAGATCCTGTATCCCTCTGCAGGGACATCAAAAACTCCTCTTGGTGTGTCAGCCTGTTGTGTATTGTGTTTTAGCTTTGGCACATGGTAGCAACTCTGTAACACCCTTATGATATTGCTGTAATGTGTGATTTTGTCCCTGATGATTGGCTGCCACTGCTGGTCATGTAAAGGCTGGTTAGCACCTCTTCTTCCAATAGCACTATTCATGTGTCCTAAGTGCTTGTAGCAGAAGATCATTTTCAATATGGCTGAAATTGTTCAGTGTTTGCTGTGCGCTTCATCCTCCAGACATAAAGACAGCTATGAACACATAACATAGGGCTATAGACTGCATATTTTGGGGATTATTAACTGTCTGTAGAACATACATTTATCATAAAGATGAATGAGGGGGGTATACCACACAACACTGTAGGGACTAATACAGACATATATGCCAATAGGTTTGTATAGAGTGAGGCAGAGAACCCTGCTATATTTTGGGATTAATTTCGTAACCATCAATGATGTGACCCTGATGTTCTATATTAAGGGGGTATAGGCATATAACTGCTGTACTCATCACCGTAGGTGCTCCCATACATTGGAAGCGCTATAACAGTTGTGTAATAGTGACAGGTATATACAGGGACAGGAGCTAGTTATCCTGATATTGTGGGCTGCTTTGTTGCCAGTACTGTCTACACATATGTGACGTGAAATCTAGGCACAGCTTCCCCAGATGTGGTTAGTGCTGTAGCTCAGGAAAAGTACTTGCCCAGTTGTGTAAGAGTGAGACAAGAGAATGCCCAAGAATGGTGTTTACTGTTTTGAGTTTGTTCTTTTTTCTGTGATGTTGTGCAAATGTGGAGCCGGTGTAAGGTTGGTGGTGATGGTGTGTGTGTGTGTGTGTGTGTGTGTGGGGGGGGGGTTGAGCTATTGATTTTGTTTCAATGTTTGGGGTAGTTTTTGATATTGTGTGGCTAAGCATTAGTAATATAAGCATTGATGTTGCAAAATTTCATTATAGAAGCTGTAGGTATGCATATTCCTATTGCCAGTTTTTTGTACTGTTAATTCTAGTGTAAATGTGCACATCCTTAGGAAGTTAGGGAAAATTAAGCTTAGCACATATTTCAATAGAATACTGTGTTCCTCTTCAGACTGCATATAAATTCAAGCAACACTGCTTTCTAGTACTTTTCTCAAATATGTAGTTTAACTTCTCTCATCTGCACAATGTACCTTAAAATATGGTGGCAGCCATTCTGAACTATGCAATTTTATATGTATTTGTGTGGCACATAGGCAAATTAGACCAGGAGGTATGCATGTCTATGAATCTCTATAGTTTGTGTGACTCATTACTGACATAAGATTCAGACTACTACCTCTGCTTGTTAGTAACAACTTGCAGCCATTAGCTCATGATGGCTATCTGTGTGTGTGTGTGTGTGTGTGTGTGTGTGTGTGTGTGTGTGTGTGTGTGTGTGTGTGTGTGTGTGTGTGTGTCTGTGTATGTGTGTATGTGTGTGTGCACATCACCCATAAGAAGTAAGTAGCTTCACTGCAGAAATCATGACAGCCAATATCTTGTTCCTTGCAAAAGTGACAGAGAATATTCAGGAGAATGGCATCTTCTTCTAGTGCCTGCTGGTGATCACCTGTGTGGTGCATGAAGGTGAGCAGGATAATGATTTATCACCTTTGTGGCCATTTCAGATGCCATACACTCGGCTGCTATTATGATGCTTTTAAGAAAGTAGGTCCTTGTATGACCTGAATGAAGAGTTGTCCTCATTCATGAGCACCACCAGGATGGGGAAGCAATGCAAGCAACAGTTTGGTACCCTGCAGTATATGAACCCTGATAAGTTCATTGCCTGGGAAGTGCTAGAAGCTAAAATCTACAGACAGAATGCAAGTTGATTTTTACATTTGGGAGGGGAATAGAAGTAGAACAAAGACAGACAGTCATTTTGGCATGATTTAACCTAACATTAGAATGCATAGTGGCTGTGGGAGTACAGCTATCTAATTGGGGCAACTGCCACTATATGGAAGAGTAAACTTCCTCTTTAGAACATGTATATAGTTTTTTGCATTTGCTGAAACTTAAAAGGGGTTGGGGTTTAAATCTATTTAGTTTTTTCTTTCTTGAATATTTATATAAAAGCAAAGTGTTTGAGAAAATGTGACATGGGTTCAAACCAATATGAGATACAGCAACTGCATACAAGATCAGCCTGCCAAACATTAGTATGCATGTAAGTTGCAAATTGGAAACATATTCAAAAGAACTGTCATGTAAAATATGTGAAACTTATAGGCTTTTTATTAGAATGGCTGCTTTGTCAATATTAACATAGAATGTAAATGGCTTTGCAGGTATAGACAAAAAGCAAAGCATATTGCATTATAGTAAGATAGCAATGTTGCAGAAGATGCATTTGGATAAACATGAGGATGTGAATTTGTCAAAAAAGGGTATTTGGTTTGAAAATTCAACAGAATATCAGGGATAAAGGAAACGTATAATAATAATTGTGAGAGGGGAAGAAGAATGAAAAAAGACACACATTTGTAGATTTGCAACAGTGAAAGGTTATTGGCAGGGGAGGAGGATTATGCTAGTATATATTTATATTCTATTGATAGCTGCTATTGTGAAGCTTAAGATGATTTTGGAAGAAATAATAAGTTTACCAAAGGGAATATTATGCATGGGTGGGGGCTAGAATGTGATCTGCAATAGTGAGGATATATCCAGAGACCTAGAAGAGAAAATATAGCAAAAGGTGATAGATTTCTGAACTATAACAATATTTAGTATGGAAGATTTGAATTCAGGAGCAAGAATTCAGAAAGAATTTACATACTATTTCCCAAGGTACAAGAAACAATAACTGGGCTAGTCTGGACAGAATTTATATTTCACAGCACCATATATATTTAACTGAAAACCTTGACACACATCCAATAACAGTTTCAGATCATACTCCAACAAAATCTAAGATAAAAATGGAAATACTGTTGTTTTCCAACTTATCTGTTTAAAAGAAAAGCTAGGGAATGGGTAATGGAAATGATTTAAGAGTTATTAGAAAAGAACAATACATGCAGAATAATGTTCAGAAGGAGGAGTAAGGTTTAAGGGAAGGCAGGAATTCAGCAATTTATGTTATGTTGCTTGATGATAGTTATCAAAAAAGGATGTGTGATATATAATGTATGTAAATGGAAAATGTTAATATGGTTTTGTTTTCTTTTCTGTTAATATGTTTACGTAGATTGTAAGTGACAATTTAATAAAAGTGTTAAAAAGAGTTATTAGGGAAGATACAATGTTCTTCAGAAATGATGGCTAGTGAGTGGCAGAAAATGAAAATGGAGTTTAAAACATGCTATAAATGAAATAGAGAGATAGGGAAGAAGTAGTTGGAATTATTCAAAGGAGCTGACAAAGGTTAAAGTATTGCAGAAGAAGGCAAATCTCGCAGAACAAGAAGAGGAAGAACAAAAGAGTACAAAAGTGAAAATAAGGGAGTATTTGGATAGTATTCATGAGTTTAGAAAGGTTACTTTTAAACAATTTCATTTCTGATAAAAATTCTAGAGCAGAAAAAAAACTTTTAGTTCAATAACTTGAAAGGGTTCTTGCCAAACATAGTGAGCCTATAAAAAATAGCCAGACATTCTTTATAAGTATTAAAGATCTTTCTTAAACATTATAGAAATCTGCATAAAGTAAAGAATGTGAAACCTTTAAAAAGCACTCATGGAAACATTTATGGAAGATTTAATTATGCCAGGGTTAGAAGAAGATGAGGCTTGACAATTAATAGGTAGGATAAGATGAGATAAAATAATTATGTATAATCAGTCAACCAAGATGTCTAAGGAAACTGAAATTATTTATTCCTGTGGAAATTTGGAAATTAGATGGGAAGAAAGTGATAAAGATATAGATGATTTTGTTCAGCAATACTTTAAGGGGGGGGGGGGGTACCAATACTGTGGAAGAAAGCTGTGGTGACTGTATTATCCAAAGAGGGTAAAGACCCTTCAGACCCAACGTCATACAGACCCATTTAACTTTTAAACCATAATTGTAAAAGTGTTTATTTCTATATTAGTTGAGAGAATGGTTAAGGTGTTGTCAAATTAACAGATGTGAATCAGTGTTGGGTTGTTGAGAGGCAACAAATATTTGACAGCAATAATAGAACAATGATGATCTAAAGTGAAGCAGAGTGTAAAAAATGCTACTATTATTGGTGAGTCATGATGCAGAGAAAACATTCAGTAGAGTCAGCTTGGATTTTGTGAGTAGGGCAATGGTATCATTTGCATTCCCTAATAGAATGTTAGGGTGAAAAAGGAGAGTATATGAAGGGTCAGAGGCAAGAATTAAGGTGGAATGATTCCTCTCTAGCAAGCTGTGTTTGAAGACAAGAACCAGGCAAGATTGTCCTTTAACACATTTGTTATTTGCTTTATGTTTGAACCATTAGCAAATAAAATAAGGGACTCATAGATTCAAATAGGTTTGAACCATTAGCAAATAAAATAAGGGACCCATAGATTCAAAAATATAACTAGTATGCTAATCAAGAAAACACAGCTTTATTTTCAGAAAATGACATTTCAGTGTTGTGGATAATTTTCAGACAGTTTCAAGTCTTTTCATTATATAAAATAAACAAAGTTAAACAAAGGTTATATCAATACACCTGTGTTCCCATGCATTAATTGATTCAGTATCTGAATTAAAAATTATTCTGGTATGTCTGTCTGGGATGACATGATTGACAGACTTCAATGCTTTGCCAGAGATGGCCTGCATCTCTCACCCCTGGGCTTCCGGATACTGGCTAAGGCTCTTGCCACCCCTATATTGCCTTTTTTAGGCAGTGTTCCAAAGACCAAATTATGACAGTAACAGCTACAAACAAATGCAATCTGAGGGTCATGCTGCTCAACGCTAGAAGTCTAAATCTCAAAATGCACTCGCTCGAAGCACTCCTTAAAATGGAGAACATCGACATTTGTGCTGTAACAGAGACCTGGTTCAAGGCAGCAGAAAACACCCCTGCACTACCAGGCTATAACTCATTCCACACCTTTCAGCCCCAGAACATGGACTGAAGCTCCAAAGGCTGGGGTGTTTCCATATTCATAAAGGATGCACACACCTCCAGACTGGTAGCCCAACATAATGCATCAGAGATACTTCAGGTGCAGCTAACATTGGGTAAGACAGCAATTCACATTGTAGCCTGTTATAGCTCCCCAACCATGTCCCAAGACTTACATTCCATGTTCCTAAGCACCCTGGAGAATATTAGGGTCCAACCTAACATTCTCATACTGGGCAACTTCAACTACCCCTCCATTAACTGGGGAAACTACTCATGTACCAATACACTTGCCCAATGTTTCATTGAATTCATCAGTTCCAATGCCCTGGATGAGCTTCTTACCCCCACTAGAGGTAGCAACATCCTTAACCTGGTCATTAGTAACATGGGCAAAAGTTGCTCTACACCAATATTCAACTCCTCTCTGGTTAGATCCGACCGCAAACTAATCGCGTTGGAAATCCACAGCCCCCCCCCCCAAAAGGTAACCACGATGAAAAACTTCTCCAAAGCTAACTTTGGGCTCCTAAAAACAGAGGTAGCTAACTTCACGGCACCCATGCAAATGGAGAATAGTTGCACAACTGCCGAATCATACACCAATGCACTGTATGAACATGTACAGAAATGCATGGATCTCGCAATACCCAATAGAACCAAGATGCTCTCCTTCAAAAAAAGAAAGCCAATCTGGTGGTCCCCTGCCATAAACAAACTCTACAACAGAAGGAGGAAACTGATGCAGAATAAGGTGAAGTCCCAAGACTAGAAAAACTCGCTTATCAGCCTCAACAAAAAGTTGAGATCCCTCATCAAATCCTCTAAAGCTAGCTATGAAAACAGAATTGCAGCAGATAGTAAAGAGAACCACAAGGCCTTCTATAGTTATGTAAAGAATCTCCATGGCAATACCCAGATTTGCTCTGAGCTACTACACAATGGTACCTCCTATACCGAGCCAACAGATATTGCCAATATACTGGCCGACAGATTTAGTGCCAACTTTCCCCCTCTTTCCCCCAAAGGACCAATCACAATACCAGTAGATTGTCAGGCACCCAGTATTACTGCTGCACAGGTTAAAAGAGCACTGTCCAAGGCCAAGATTACAGCTTCTATGGGACCTGACAGTATCTCTGGCTGTGTTCTACATGAACTACAGAGTGAACTGGCACCTCACCTGTGTGCCCTGTTCAATCACAGCCTCACCTCAGGCTTTGTTCCTACCAAATGGCACACTGCTACAGTCATCCTTCTCCACAAAGGAGGAGCGACTACAAACCCTGGGAACTATCGCCCCATTAGCCTGACAAGTCTGATATGCAAAGCTATGGAAAGCATCATCTTGGACCTAATAAACAAGAATATAGGGAATCTCCAAACTCTGGATCCCACACAGGTTGGTTTTGTGAAGGGTTGATCATGCCTGCTCAGCTTGGTCGACTTCTTTCAGTCAGTCAACAGAGCTGTGGATCAAGGTGAGGTGGTTCATACAGCCTACCTTGATCTGCCAAGGCCTTTGATACCATTCCCACTCAGGAATCATAGAAAAACTCACTAAGCTAGGCATCAACCCCTATATCACTAGATGGGTTGCAAACTGGCTCACAGATGGAAGCCACAGTGTGAAAGTAGCTGACTCCAAGTCAGACTGCTGACCAGTCACAAGTGGAGTCCCACAGGGATCGGTCCTGGGTTCTCTCCTGTTTGGTATCTACTTCTCAGAAATCCAGGCCAACATGAAGGGACTCTGGCTGACAAAGTTTGCAGACGATTGCAAGTTGGGAAACATTATTAACTCCCCAAGTGATGTTGACATCTTACAGAAGGGCCTCATTGAGACCAACGACTGGTGTCAGAACCATGGCCTTAAGCTCAATGCCAAAAAATGTGTCAACATCCCCTTTGGGAAAAACCCAGTTCCCATGAATTACCACATCGATGGTAGTCCCCTTATTACAGAAGGTGTTATAAGAAATCTGGGAACATGGGTTGACAGCAACCTCTCTTTTGACCACCACATTGCCACTATGGTCAGAAAGTCCTTCTGTGTGTCACATCTCATTACTAAGGGTTTTGCATCCAGGAAGAAAGATGTCATTGTCTCCCTCTACTCTTCCCTCATTAGGCCAGTCATCGAGTACAATGCCCCATTTAGCATGTACCTCACTAGACACCTGCAACAACTGGAGAGGCTGCAAAAATACCTCACAAAGAGGATCCTAGGCCTTAAACACTTGCCCTATATAGATGGACTGAAAACACTCCAATTATTCTCTGTCTCATATCGCCTACTTAATTATTCTCTGTCTCATATCGCCTACTTAGAGGCGATCTCTGCTTAACTTACAAAGCCATGTCTGACCCAGCTCTGTTAGAAATGCTACGGCTAAAGAAATTTCAATCTCTCCACACCACACACTCCAGAGACCTCAACCTCATTACCACAATCAACAGAACATGCTGGAGAGACAGGTTCATAACCCAGAGACTGCCCATGCTATTGAATAGACTTCCCATACATGTCAAACAGAGCACCTCACTGGCCCTCTTTAAGAGAAATCTTGATGAATGGATGGGAAATAGAAAATTGAGCCCGGGGATCACTCCAGTGGCTCTACTCGACAGAGGCACTGGGAACTAAGGTCAGGTGGCAAGATGCCAGGGTAATCCTATGGGCTAGGCTTGTAAAGGCTCCAAGGCCATTAGCCTAGTACACACCTATGAACCCATGAACTTAAGGATGTGTGGGAAGAGAATAACAGAAAATAAAAAGAGAACAGCACTTGAGAAGCTGAAAGTTTTTGAGTGTGATATGAATAATAAGATACAAATTATGAAATATTTTACTCTATTTTTATTTGCAGTTAGCCTTATTTTTATCAACAAAAAGAGACATTGTGGAGAATAATTAACAATGAGTTGAAGGAATTTCTTGGGTAAAAGGGCAATGGTTAAGTGGGATAAGTTGATTCTCCCCATCGAATAAGGTGGGTAAGGATTATTTAATTTGAAGGGATACCATAGAGTTTGTGGTTAATGGTCATATACATAATACATGTAGAAGGTTATAAATAATATTGAAAAAGGATGCTGATAAAATGGGAGGTGCAGCTTGAGAAGGTAAGATTCTGGATGCAGATTCTTCAGATGAATAACAACCACCATGCAGAATATTATATTCATAAAGTAGCAGAAAGTATTCTAAGAAATAAACCAACATGATAATGAAGAAATGAGCTTTTACCAATATGGATGACTACAACTATCTTCTTCTTTCGGCTTTTCCCAGGTAGGGGTTACCACAGCAGATCACATGTCTGCTCATGATTGGCAGTGGAGTTTTATGGTGTTGAGTTGCCAACCCGGTACCCAACCTTCCACAGAAGGCGCACATGAGCGCGCACACACACACACACACACACACACACACACACACACACACACACACACACGACTAGGGCCAATTTAGAGTATCCAATCCACCTACAGCATGTCTTTGGGATGTGGGATGAAACCAGAGCACCTGGAGGAAACCCACGTGACCACAGGGAAGACATGCAGACTCCACACAGAAGGCACCCGAGCTGAGGATCGAACCGGAGAATCTCTTGCTGTGAGGTGACAATGCTAACCACTGTACCACCATGGCCGCCCCGGATGACTACAAGTATAGTATAGAAAATAGGCCAGATGGAGGCTGGAATTTACTGGAGGAAATTAGCCAAGAAACCAAGGTATTGGGAGCAAATGTCTAGGGTGGAAATGGTAATAGACTGAGATGAGGTTAAGTGAAAGTTTGGATTGCAGGTTAGATACTGCTTTCCCTACCAGGGATTGATTACAGAGTATAGGAAAAACAAAGTGACAGGGGAATATTAAGTGAAAGAACAGCTCTGGTAGATTTTTTAGGTAAGTCTAGAACAGTAGCTAGTAGTCTAGTTGCAGTAGGGCATATAAATTATTGATTAGGAAAAGAAAAAAGAAAGGGGGATTTACAAAGAATCACTGGAAAGACATAAGATTGCATAGGTATTTTTATATCCCAGGCAGATTTCAGTAATTTTTTCCTCAGGTGGATACCAAATTTTGGAGATATGATGGGAAAGAAATGGGTAATTGAGTACATGTTTTTGTGAATATAATGAGCAGGCATATTTAAAAAAAATCCTTGCAAAGTAGTTTGTTAGAAGTATTGGGGGAGCACAGTCTTGCAAACAAGAAAATAATTCTTTGCAGGTAGGCTATAGGATATGACATGCCTGGACTTACAAAGGAATTACTAAGTTTAATGCTATTGGCTGCCAAAAAGGCAATTGCCAAAAAAATAGAAATCAAAATCTAAACCAAGTGTAACTGAATTATTGAATATTGTACAGCAGATAAATAAACACTGGAGGTGAGATTTTTAGAAAAGAGAAGAAGCAAATTGTATAGAAATAAAATTAATTTGTAGAAGGAATACATGCAGGATAATTTTCAGGAGGAGTGAGGTTTAAGTGGAGGCAGGAATTGATTGATTTATGTAATTTTAGGGTGAATGAAAATTGTTAAAAAGAAGGCATATATATGTTGCTTGAAAATAATAATGAAAATGCTACTGTGGTCGGTTTGTTATTACTGTATTTGTTCTCATGTCGTATTTTAATTTGTGAAGATTCAATAAAGATGTCCTAAAAAAAACTTTGTGCTGTGTCATTGAACATACAGGCATTCACTCAGTGAAAAGGAAGGCAAATGGTTTGACCATTTCTGCATTTAGCACAGAACCCCCTTCCATGCTTTTATAGCATTTTAACTTAAAGACTCAGATTTCTTTTGCATGCTACACCACCATCCTGGTTAGGCTGTCCTGCAATGCACATTCACAGGCTGATTGACTCACATTGATCCATGAGTATTACCTGCTTTGCACAGCTCCTACCCCATCCCCAACCCCCCTGCTCATGTCCTCATTCATAGTCTCTATATGCTTCCTACCTCAACTAAACCCCTTATATGAAGTATGCTCCAAGTATTATCACCTTTTTGCTGCATTAAGCAAGCATCCTCTCCCATATAACTTTGTAGCCACTGTCTACCTCCATTTGTTGCGCTGAGCCTATATCTAACTTGCAGTAGCCTTACAAAAACATTATAGCTTAGCTATTTTCTCCCTTTTTCTGCTCTCTTGTTATAGTATGCAAGCCACCACTCATGAAATATTTTAAAGCCAACCTTGTCTCTTTACGCTTATCTGGAATTATACCCATCTCATAATAGCATTAACCATTTAACACATGTATTCTGTTCAATGCTTTCTTAATCCTACCCACATCTATGCCAAACTCAGAATAGCTCAGGTTATTAAAATCAACAATTCTTTTCCTCCCTCCCTCCACTATTATACATACAGGGGAATGTTTTCTGCTTCTTACTACAATGCTATCATAGCCTAAGCCTGTAGTATTCAACATAACAAGTCCTTGCCATTGTCCTGTGTGTAGCACATAATGTCATCAGCCCTTACCCTAAAAAATTAGTATATCATTCTAACCATTGCCTCCTTCACAGTCCTCATATCACACCAAATTATTTAATCTACTCCAAATCAAATAATCCATCTCACTCCAGTTTTCATCTGCACATCCCATAAACCCTCATCCACCACCATTCATTACTTTAAGAAATATATCTCTTCTTTCACTAATTCAGCTCTTAACATTCCACTTCCAGTACTACAATTCCAAGACATATTCTTTCTTAACTCCACTAAAAACATCATCAGCAACAAGAAAGATGCATACACATATTCTACATTCAAAATGTCCTAGATTCCTCATTAATCTAACTATAGCTATGGTTGTCTTACGTATAAAGAGCAACACAGAAGCAAATCCAGGCCCAGGCCATCCCATAGTTCCATCATCATTTACAAACTTACACCTAGCAGTTTGCCCTCATTCATGCTAATAGTTCCAAAAAAATGTGAACAACTGAATACCTTCCCATCAACCAACACTTTGTTGCTATCACTGAATCTTGGATGAAAGATGATAGTGTTGGCCTCAGCCACCACATCCCTGTTTTTTCATATATATTCAATGGAAATCCAGAAAAAAATGAATTGGTGGGCACTCTGCTACTATATAAAGTCAGCTATAAAATTCCTTCCATCACCCAAGCAAATTCTGTCAATGATCCCAGCCCTAAATGGCTCATAGTTATAATCAGCCACAACAATGCACCCCCATTACACATTGGCATAACTTACCTACCATTTCCTTAATCTCCAGACACATTTAAAACCTTAATGAGACAGCTACTTCAAGCTTCAAATCCACATAAGAACATACTAATTCTAGGTATTTTAATATAAATCTAATTTACCCCCTCCCCAGACATGACAGTAATAATGTCCTCTTAGACCTAATCCTTATGTGAATATTTAGTAGCCTAACTATTCCCAGCATCGTGTCCAACAATCATATTCTTCCTGACCTTGTAATCACAAGCTCTTGTAACGTCTTATCTCCTGTTAATGCATTTGCCCCTTCTCTCATTGACCAGTTTTCCATTACCTTAAACTTTTCCATCCCTCATGCAAAACACTTCCAACCAATAACCTTTCACCCAAAGATATACTAGAAACTAAGTGCTCTATAATATGAGCTGCAAAGCATAGATTACACTTCAATTTTTAGTACAACAGAGTCTTCATTGGCGGTTTGTCTACTGTCAGTTTGCTGCAACTATAAGATGAACACGTCTAACTATTATCCAAGTTTCCCCCTAACAAATTCCAAACCTTGGTTTAATAAATAGTTTAAAGCTTTATTTATACTCAGAGATTCAATTTGGCTCTACTGGAAACAATTACCTACTGCAGGTGCAAAACTAAGGACAGAGATGTGGTGACTGAATCAACTGACTGTCACTACCTTCAAGTCAGTGGTTTGTAGATCAGAGAATGACCACTCATCTTGACAGTGCTTTGTCTAGGGGGGCTGTATACATCACACACACACACACACACACACACACACACACACACACACACACACACACACACACACACACACACACACACACACCGCCTTAAGTATGCCAGAAAACGTTTTTCCTGATTTGTTACTATGATGAGCCTACCTCTATTTTTTTCTGCATGACACCCTCTGTATCTAGCAATTAGATGGTTTGGTAGAATGTTCCATTCTTATTTATGTGTTCAACAGAGTTGTCTTTTGCTCTCAATTCAGAACATAATCATGGCACTGCATATTTTTTTTTTATTGTTCACTGCAATGGTTGTACACCAAAACAATGTTTTTACCAAACAAGATGCTACCACATGGTGGCATTGAAAAATTAGTAACACTTTTCTTTCAACAAGGGGGACAGCAAGTTCCATAGGCATGACAATGTTAATTGGTAAAAGTATGCAGTGGGGAAAAGCCATCCAAACCCCCTTACCTAAATATACTGACTCTTGAGTTTGCACACCTGCTGAGAGAACAGGAATACCACACACACACACACACACACACACACACGCACACGCACACACACACGCACACACACATACACACACACATGGAATCACCAGCAGAGCACAAACAGAAAACATTATTCCACATTTGAATAAATGGGCTTTCACCTAAACAAATATTTAAAAAAATGGGCTTTCAACCATTTGAATTCATTGATTTGCGTTTCAATTAAGTGACCATTCAGTGAAATGTTGTGATTCCCAGCAGCGAGGCATCACTTCTATAGCAACTGCAGTTGGGTACTTCGCCATGAGGGGTGCAACAGGTCAGTGATGGTTGCAACTCCATAATGCCATACTTCTGAAACCTGTATTTTAAGTTAGAATTGCACTGTGACCACATCTTTTAAGAGCTGTCAATGTGTCATCTGACTTATGCAGCATCATATATACCCCTTTTTCAGTAGGAAGTGGCATGTTTGCAGTGGAAATCAATGCTTAACTTTGCAAATAATTCAACACACAGTCTCACATTAAACAGTATATATAGAGCTTCAATACTCAAAATTTTCTACCATTATGTACCTTTCTAGTTAATTACATTCAGGCATTGCATTTTAAAACATTAAAACCATTATGTATTTTTAATTTAAGTATTTTTGAACTCTGAAGTAACTTTTTAATAGTGCACTCAAACTTTTAAGTGGTGCATTTAAATCTTTGAGCAATGCAGTTTATGTGTGTGTATAATGTACGTGTGTTTATTTATTTATGGTCTCAGAAACCAAAGTACTCATGTGGCAATTAAAACTGAACTCTTTTAGAAAGCCTGGACTAAACTACTGCTGTTCAATTAAAAGTGCACTGGAACTTAGAAAATTGCCACATTGTTTACCTGATTAATTGTTATTTTATTTTTTTCTACAAATTGGTTTTAAATACCATTTTAAATCATTTGAAATTTAAGTGTATATTTTGTTTCCATCATCATACATATATATTTTTTTATTTTTTTCTGGTTCTCTTTTTTCCACTTTATTCAAAATGATGGTAATAACAATACTAACTAATTATACAATTATATAGGTTTTAGGGTTCTTGTACACAGACCTGAAGAAGTCTAGAAGGATGAAAGCGATCTTTGTTAACAATAGGTTATGAAAATAGAAACTGATTTTTACATGCAAAATGTATATGTGTATATTTATATATAATTTTTGATCGCAAAATGAACTAAGGTTGATATATTTCCAGCCATGTAGTATATTGCCTTGTATAAAATCACAGACGTAATAATTTGGTTAAATAAGATGTACCATTAAAGTACATTAGGGCTATATATTATTATGACAGCTACTAGGTAGGGCAGGACCAGCTCGTATGTCACACTGATGGGGGAAGGGATGTGAATTTAACATGTGTACCAATAACACTTTGTTTTACAGCACAATAAACCACTCCCATGCCTGATAAAAAGTATATATATATATATATATTTAGAAAGCTTGTGAGGAAATTATTACTCTATTTTTGTTTTACTTGGATCGCTTGTCTGTGTACTTAATAAAGGATTTTCGACTGGAAACAGACTGCCTGCCTTGCTTGGATTACTTTCGAATACTTAGTAATGCTGTAGAATTATATATTTTCTATTATTACTTTTTGACTTGACGAGTTTACGTTCGCTACTTCTACTACTATTGTCTGATCTGATTAATATACAGTGATTAACTAGAAATATATGGACTGAAAATCTTCCACACAGAGAAGTTTCTTACACTGTTTTATTTATTTATGGTGACAGTGCCTATTACCAGAGGAGAATCAGTGGGAGCAGCACCTGGAAAAGTCACACAGACAAAACAAAACAAAAAATAGTGCAATTCAGTAATCTTTTATGTAGAAGACAACACAATTCAACAATAATTTTGCAGTAATAAAGTTAATAAAATTGTTATTTATTTAAAGCTTATGATAGACATTTAGATGTAGCATTACCACTATGCAAGTAAAATATATCTAGTACTGCTGAACTGCAAACAGAAGAACTGACTGATAAAAATGGGCAAATATATGTATTATTTGTATATCCACAGAGATGTTGCTGCAACATTTTTTTTCAACAGAATTCAGTGTGTAAAGTAATTTCATTAAGTAGACATAGTCAAGTGGACATTTGGTTGAGTGCATGCAGTGCCTGAAGGCAGAAATTGTTTTGGATAAGGTAAGTGGTTTATTTGTTTGTGTTAATAATGTTGAAAGTATCAGATTTCCATAACTTATAGTGTGTTTGAGTGTAAGGACTAGGATTAGGGATAGGTTAGTGTTGTACATGTTACATGTTTGATTTTGCTTGTTATGAGTCCATGGGTGGCAGGTAAGTGTGAATATAAGTGTTTGTGGGTTAGGGTCAGAGGAGACTAGCTAAAGGGATAGATTTAGTTTTGTGCATGTGTGTTGAAGCTTGTGGTATGTGTCATAGTGCCCAGGTTCATAGGTAGTTACAAGACATGTAGTCCAGAAGACCATTTAGGAGCCTAGCCCAATTTCCCAGATGCCCCAAAGCATTTTCTGGATAAGTGACTTGCTCAAGGTCAGTTAGTAGGCAAATGAAGGTTCAGAGAATCAAACCGTGTACCACCGGAATCAGTTCACTAACAGCTCATAGCCTTAATCCTTTGCACTAACTGGCAGACTAAAGCATTCAACCCCAGGGGCACTTAAACCCACAACCTTTATCACCTGTATTATCAAAGGCAATTCATTTACATGCTGAGCTACAACAGCAAAGGCTTCCCTGCTGAAGCCTGGTTTTGAACTAGGCAGTTTTAGATATTCAGTCCTATACTCTATCAGCTAAGCAATTTTGGCTCACTGAATGTCGTTTTTAATGGTAGTGTTATGGAAAAAGATTTTGTAAGGTAAGATACAGGGTTAGAGTTAGGGTCAGGGTTAGGGTGAGCAAGTATAAGTAAGGTGGTACGGGGGGGGGCAAAGACAGCCCTCCCCCAAAGAAAGAACTATATTCTGTAAACTAACCCCAACATATATCACAGAAAACCTTAAATAATAAGTCACAGAATCTAGAATTTGACTTCAAACCCAGACTTCCATTTCATTCATGTTTGGGGGAAGGTCATCAATACAACTTTCCTGAATATCATAAATGGCCTTGCACCTCCAAGGAGGAAGGATTACCCTGGCATCGTGCCACCTGACCTTAGTTCCCAGTGCCTCTGTCGAGTAGAGCCAGTGGAGTGATCCCCGGGCTGAATTTTCTATTTCCCATCCATTCATCAAGATTTCTCTTAAAGAGGGCCAGTGAGGTGCTCTGTTTGACATGTATGGGAAGTCTATTCAATAGCATGGGCAGTCTCTGGGTTATGAACCTGTCTCTCCAGCATATTCTGTTGCAGTTTGGCTATGCAAAGAGTAGAATGCTAATGCAGGACAGAGAAAAAGTATTGAAAGAATGCCAAAAATATAAAACACCAGGATATCTTGAAAATGTCAGAATGCCTTGCAGTCGTACTAAAAAGACAGATAATGAAGACAAAAAAAATATACTATAATAACTTTTAGAATAATAGTAAACACAACCCTAAACAATTCTGGAAAGCTATTAAAGAAGTCTTACATCCTGGCCATAAATTTAGCCGTAACCCCTCTCCCAATAACTCGTCACTTGAAACCACAATACAGTTAAACTCTTATTTCATAGATAGTATAGCATCTCTAACCAAGGATTCCCTAACATCTAATCCTAACCCTACCAAGCATCCATGTATCTCCCATCCACTTTTGCCTTCAAACCTGTGCCCACATCCTATATAAAACTACTCTTAAAATCAAACCATGTTCTACATCAGCTGATGACCTTCCATGCAAATACCTTAAACTAGCAGCTGAAAACATTGACTACCCTATCTCAATCCTTATAAATAGGTCAATCCAGGAAGCTCACATTCCCTCTCTCTGGAAAAAGTCACACATTATCCCTCTGCACAAAGAAGGAAATTCAACAGACATTATTACCTTTAGACCTATAGTATTCTTATTCATAGCTCTCCAAAATACTTGAAAAATGTATTAAAAAACAACTGCTAAACTATCTCCTGCAGGAAAAACTCCTATCCCCAAAACAACATGGCTTCTGTCATTCTCATAGTACTAACACTGCACTTCTTACCTATATAGATACTGTCAATAAAGCTAGAGATAATGGCGAACTAGGCTCTTCCTTATTTCTAGACTTGTCTGAAGCATGCAACACAGTTTATCACAACAAACATCTACTTCAAATGTCCTCAACTCTTCTATTTCAGCCCACCCTTTTATGATTCAAAAGCTACCCATCCAATAGGTATCAGTCAGTAAAATGGCACTCCACCCTCTCTCCATACCTCCCAGCCACCACCAGTGTACCACAAGGCTCTACCTTTGGTTCCCTCCTCTTTAACAATCTAACCAAAACCCTCCACACATCCACAAAACAGGCTTCCCTAATACAGTATGCAGATGACTCCACATTCATTTGCACATCTGACAATGTGGCACATGCCAAAAAATTACTCAGGAAGCTTTAACAGCAACTGAAACATGGCTTTGTTATTCACAACTCATGTTCAACCCTTAAACAAAAAAAGCTGCTACTTTTCCCCCCTAAATTCCTCTGCCATGAAAAAACAAAATTTAAAGTTCTTTCTCTTGATAATATAACAATTGAAGTCACTTCTCATAGCAAATTATTAAGGATAATCTTAAATTCGACCTGCATACACAAAATTGCATAAGAAAAACTCACCAAAACTAGAGATGCTTTTGTTTGTGTCTTTCGGCTTTTCTCGGTTAGGGGTCGCCACAGCGGAACTCCGGTCTGCTAATGATTGGCAGTAGATTTTTTACGTGCCGAGTTTTCCAGCCCTGACACACAACCTTCAACGAAGGTACGCCCATTCATGCATGTCTCCACACAGAAGACGCTCTAACTGAGAATCGAACGGCACAACGTCTGCCAAACAACGTTCTCACTGATGCAACTAAAGCTACACTTGCCACTAGTTATCTCCACCCCACACTTCTTTATGGCACTGCTTTCCTTTATAACCTTCAGGCACCACAAAAATCAAAACTTGAACAATGCTATAACAAAGTTGCTAAATTTGCAGCAAATACTCCTTTCAGAGCCCACCACTGTACAGCCCCAAAAAGCCTAAATTGGTTAGAACTACCCCATCAACTAACATGTACACAGCTTCTTACCACCTCTAAAGATTTCCAGAATCCATTGCTTGTCCAGCACTAAATAATATTCTACACAACTGTGTTCCCAGTTGATCATTATGATCCAGTGATGAAAAACTCCTGTCTGTCCACAAACCTATCAAATCTGTTGGATATTGTCTGTATTTGTAATATGTTGCTAAGGCCTTGAACTCCTTATCTCCTTTCGTCAGGTCAATACCCTACTTCCCATCCTTCAAAACCATTCTGAAAGACTTCCTAGCTAAAAGCTGATTCTGTTCTTGCTTAACACCAGGATAAACTACATCCCTAAATGTGAACAAGTACCTTTTCATACCTTACATCTCCTTACTCTCCTTTCTTCAGTCACATTCTTACTTCTATCAATTTCTCTGCCCTGGCTTTCTTTCTAAATATACCATAAGCCTGTTTTTCTCTCACTTCATATTGCAGTTCCTGTTTGTATTATACTACCTTACCTTTAATTTCTCTATAAATTGGTCAACATTTCTCTAACTATTAAATCATTGTCACATAATTGTTAGCTGTTTGTAACCAATATTTTCATATTTATGTCTAATTTGGTCTAATTATTTAAATTGTAGTTTTTGTATTATTTTTAAAGATTGTAAAATTATTGTTCTTAAAATGTTTTGTAATACTTTTGAGCTTTTCTCTCTAGGCTTCCGGTGAAAATGGCCTCCTGGGTCTATATCAAATGCTCAAGAGGTGTTGCAGTGAACACCTCTTCATCGACCCATACACAGCGAATGCACAAAACCGTGAATGCTGACATCAGTGATTTTTTCCCTGGGAAAAAAATCGCTTGACCATCCTTGTAAGTTTGCTGTTTTCCCCACTGTAGTGCGATCTCGAAGTTGGTATATTTAGTTAAGGGGGGTTTTTTGTAATGATGTGTTTATGTTTTGAGGCAAGCAATTTCTTTCCCAGGGAAATAGATCGCTGATGTCAGTGTTTGCAGTTTTGTGCATTCACTGTGTATGTGTCGATGAAGAGGTGTTTGCTGCAACGCCACTTTGGTTTTATGATATAGATCCATCCTCCTACCCAGATGAACTTTCCCAGTAAGCAAATTTTCAGAGGAGGCCAGGGAGAAATGCTCCAAATGCATGTCTTTGTAATGTAAGAAGAAACCAGAGCAGCTGGAGGAAACCCACACGAATGCAGGGAGGACATGCAGGCTCAGCATAAAAGGCACCCCAGTCAAGAATCAAAACAGTGAACCTCTGCTGTGATGAGACAATGCTACTGCTGCACCACTGCAGAGTCAGTAAATCAATCAATCAATCAATCAATCAATCAATCAATCAACCAATCAATAAATTCAACCATTTGGCAACTCAGCTAAACACCATTAAACCAGGTCTATATTATTTCAGCGAATGCTTAAAATAGTGAATGCTGTTTAATTGACCCAATAAAGTCGAAATCCCTAAATCCAGAACACACAGAACAGCGATTTTTTTTCCCAGGGAAAAAAATTGCTGCTCTGTAAAAAAAAAAAAAAAAAAAATCCACACACACCCTACTTAAATATACCAACTTCGGGATCACACTACATTGGAGAAAATGGCAACTGTCAGTGATTTCTTTCCCTGGGAAAAAAAAATCACTGTTCCATGTGTTTGGGATTTAGGGATTTTGACTTTATTGGGTCAATTAAACAGCATTTGCTATTTTAAGCGTTCACTGAAATAATATAGACCCCTTTAAACCATGAGTGTGTGTGTGCGTGTGTGTGTGTGTGTGTGTGTGTGTGTGTGTGTGTGTGTGTGTGTGTGTGTGTGTGTGTGTGTATATGTACTGATAGGTTCATAGGTTCATAGGTTCATACTAGGCTATCTGCCCTAGGGCATTTATAAGCCTAGCCAGAGTGTGTTTGGCTTTCGCCACCCATTTTAAATTAATTTTGCTATGCCCTTTTTCGAGGTTAGTATACTGTGCCTCTGTCTAACAGTGACACAGAAGTGATACCAGGGGTAAACCTACGATCTCCCATCCACTCATCAAGATTCCTCTTGAAGAGAGTCAATGAGGGACTCTGCCTAACCTGGACTGGGATTTTATTCCAGAGTGAAGGGAGCCTCTGGGTTATGAATCTGTCCCTCCAGCATGTCCTATTTATTTCAGTGCTGAGGTTCAAGTCTCTCGAGCGAGTAGCTCGATGGGATTTGGATTTTCTGAGGTGCAGCATGTCCATTAATTCCGAGTTGGACATGGCTTTATACGTCAGGCACAGATCGCCTCTGAGCAGGCGGTATGCCACTGAGTAGAGCTGGAGTTTCTTTAACCGGGCAGCATATGGCATCTGTTTGAGCCCTTTGATCCTCTTGGTGAGGTACTTTTGGGGTCTTTCCAGTTGCTGCAGGTGTCTGGTAAGGTACATCCCAAAAGGGGCATTGTACTCAATTATGGGCTTGATGAGGGATGAGTAAAGAGGCACGATGACCTCCCTTGATCTAGATGTGAATCCCTTCATGATTAAGTGGGCTATATAAAATGTTTTTCTAACCACTTTGGCCACGTGGTTGTCAAATGAGAGATTGCTATTAACTTGGGTCCCCAGGTCCCTAATTACTTCTTCTGTACTTAATGGATTACCACCTATGTGGTAATTTGTGGGCACTTTGTTTTTGCCAAAGGGGATGACTATACACTTTTTGGCGTTTAGCTTGAGGCCATGGCTCTGGCACCAGTTGTCTGTGTCAGCTGGAGAGTCGATTATGGCGCCCAGTTTGCAGTCATCTGCGAACTTGGTCAGCCACAGTCCTTCTGTGTTGGCCTGTACCTTCGAGAAATATATACCGAACAAGAGAGGTCCCAGGACTGAGCCTTGTGGGACGCCACTTGTAACTGGTTTGGAGTCTGACATGGCTCCAGCAATTCTAACCATGTGGATTCTGTCCTTGAGCCAGTTTGCAACCCATCTAGTGACATAGGGGTTTATATTTAAGCTGGTGAGCTTATCTATAATGCCCGAGTGGGGTATTGTATCGAAGGCTTTTGCGAGGTCCAGGTAGGCTGTGTGGACCACCTTCCCCTCATCAATGGCCTTGGTGACTGTTTCAAAGAAATCGACCAGGTTTAAGAGGTAGGATCTGCCCTTAACAAAGCTGAACTGGGTAGGATCCAGTGTCTGTAGGTCCCCAATATCTTATTTATGAGGTCCATGATGATCCTTTCCATAGCTTTGCAGACCAAGCTAGTCAGGCTTATGGGGCGATAGTTTCCAGGATCCGTTGAGGCACCACCTTTGTGGAGAGGGACCACTGTTGCTGTACGCCACTCTTTGGGTACATATCCTGTAGTAAGGCTGAGATTGAACAGTAGTTTTATGTTTGGGTTTAGCTCTTCTTGGAGTTCATGTAGGACGCAGCCCGGGACACCATCTGGTCCCACTGATGCTGTGTTTTTTGCTTTGGAGAGGGCGGCTCTTACCTGAGCATCTGAGATGTCAGGGGGGCAGCACTCTACTGGGATAGATATTTGCCCTTTTGGTGGGGGGGGGAGAAGTTTGCGCTGAACCTGTCAGCTAGGATGTTGGCAATGTCTGTGGGTTCGGTGTATTTTTGTCATTTTGGACTAATTCTGAGCATATCTGGGAACTCCCACCCAGGTTCCTAACATAACTAAAGAAAGCCTTGTGATTATCCTTAGTGTCCTGTGCAATGTTTCTCTCGAAGCTGGCCTTAGACGATTTTATGAGTGCCCGTAGTTTTTTGCTAATACTGATCAGAGATGCCTTCCTTTTTTGGATTTTGCTCTATCATGTAGTAGCTTCCTCCTTCTATTGTATAGTTTGTTTATGGCTGGGGTCCACCAGACAGGACGTCTGCCTTTGGAGGATTGGGTCTTGGTTTTATTTGGGATTGCATGATCTATGCATTCCTGAAGGTGTTCATAGAATGCATTTATAAAGGATTCTGTGGTCTGGGCTGTATTTTCCACAGGCCTGGGGGCTTTGAAGGATTCCACCTCGGTTTTGAGGAGTGTGAAATTTGCTTTAGAGAAGTTTTTCACTGTGGTTTTCTGGGCAGGGGGTGGGGTCGGGATGTGAATATCCAGTGAGATTAGTTTATGGTCTGATCTTACCAGTGAGGAATACACTTCTGGTCTGGAGCATAGAGTCCCCATGTTGGTGATGATCGGGTCCAGTATGTTTTCCCCTCTTGTGGGAGTGGTAACAAGTTGTTCAATAGCATTTGAGTTTATAAATTCTAGGAACCTTTGGGCTAGGGTGTTGGAGCTAGGGTAATGTTCCCAGTCTATGTTTGGGTAGTTGAAGTCGCCCAATATAATGGTGTTTGGAGAGACCTTCATATTTTCCAGTGTTTTCAGGAAGGCCGAGTGGGATTCCTGGGTTTGGGATGGTGGTCTGTAGCAGGCTATAAACTGAAAGGCAGTTTTACCTACTGTTAGTTGCACATGGATAGTCTGATGCTTCGTGCTGTGCCATCAACCTGGAGGTGTGGGTATCTTTGACGAATATTGATACCACCCCCTTTTGTGGTTCGGTCCAAATTTTGGGGCCAAAAAGCATGGTATGAGGTATAACCTGGTAGTGCTGGGGTGCTCTCGGGAGCCTTGAACCAGTTTTCTGTTACTGCACAGATATCGATGTTCTCCATGCTAAGGAGAGTTTCGAGTGCATGCGTCTTGAGGTTTAGACTTCTGGCGTTGAGTAGCATTACTCTTCATAGGTTCATAGGTTCATAGGTTTATACTAGGCTATCTGCCCAAGGGCATTTATAAGCCTAGCCCATAGTTATGTGGCTTTCGCCACCCCTTTAGTTTGAATAAAAACTATGCCTATCATTTTGCTGTGCCTCTGTCAAGCAGTGACGCTGAAGTAATCCCTGGGGTATATCTGCAATCTCCCATCCATTGGTCAAGATTCCTCTTGAACAAGACCAGAGAGGTGCTCTGCCTCACATGTACCGGGATTTTGTTCCACAGCATAGGGAGTCTCTGGGTGATGAATCTGTCCCTCCAGCACGTTCTATTTATAACCGTGTCAAGGTTTAAGTCTCCCGCCCTTGTGGTTCTGAGGGATCTAGATTTTTTGAGGTGAAGCATATTCATCAAATCTGGGTTTGACATGGCCTTATATGTCAGGCACAGGTCACCTCTGAGCAAGCGGTATGAGACTGAATAGAGCTGGAGTTCTTTCAGTCGGGCAGCATAAGACATATTTTTGAGACCCTTTATCCTTTTGGTGAGGAACTTTTGGGGCCTTTCAAGCTGCAGCAGGTGTCTGGTCAGATACATTCCGAACGGGGCATTGTACTCAATCATAGGTCTAATAAGTGATGAGTACAGGGGGACGATGACCTCCCTTGATCTAGATGCGAATCCCTTCATGATCAGGTGGGTGATATAGAAGGTTTTCCTAACTACTTTAGCAACATGAGTGTCAAACGAAAGGCTACTGTCAACCTGGGTCCCCAGATCTCTGATGACTTTTTCTGTGCTCAGTGGATTGCCACCTATATGGTAGCTAGGGGTAGCCTTGTTTTTCCCAAAGGGTATGACTATGCATTTTTGGCGTTTAACTTCAGGCCATGGCTCTGGCACCAGTTATCCATTTCTGTGAGGCCCTTCTGGAGGATATCTGTGTCAGATGTGTTTTCGACTATGGCCCAGTTTGCAGTCATCTGCAAACTTTGTCAGCCATAACCCTCCTGTGTTTGCTTGTACTTCAGAAAAGTAGATGCCAAACAAGAGTGGACCCAGGACTGAGCCCTGTGGGACACCACTTGTGACAGGCTTTGAGTCTGACATGGCTCCAGCAACTCTGACCCTGTGGGTTCTGTCACTTAGCCAGTTTGCAACCCATCTTGTGATGTATGGGTTTACATTCAAGCTGATGAGTTTTTCGATGATACCTGAGTGGGGTATTGTGTCGAAGGCCTTTGCCAGGTCGAGGTAGGCTGTATGGACTGCCTTTCCCTCATCAATGGCCTTGGTGACTGTCTCGAAAAAGTCAACCAAGTTTAAGAGGCAGGATCTGCCTTTGACAAAGCCAAACTGAGTTGGATCCAAAGTCTGCAAGTTCCCTATGTCTTTATTTATGAGTTCCATTATGATCCTCTCCATGGCTTTGCAGATAAGGCTTGTCAAGCTAATGGGGCGGTAATTTCCAGGGTCTGTGGAGGCACCGCCCTTATGAAGTGGGACCACAGTCGCCGTGGTTTCTTATCCCTTGTGATACCTATGGAGGTGGGTTTGTCTTTTGAGCCTTGCCTAAAAAAGGCACTATGGGGGTAGCAAGAGCCTTTGCCAATATCTGAAAGCCCTGGGGTGACAGGTGCAAGCCGTCCCTAGCAAAGCATCATGGCTTGTCGAGCATGTCATCCCAGACTGACAGGCATTGGATCCCTTTTGAATGACACCAATACTTAAGCTAATTGTTGAAATTAATCATCTTGTCTTCATATTGTGGCATCATTCTTGGTGAGGGTAAGATGCTACTCAAGGTCAGGGTCATACCGGCCTGGGCTACATGCTCAGAGAGCTCCTCTATGTCTCTTTTCATGTAGTCCAGGGAGGTACGTCTCAGGTCATTCACACCAGCATGGACAATGACTGAGTCATATTTGTACTTGCCTTGGAGTGACCTGAGTGCTTGTGTTATGTGGCGGATCCTAGCACCCGACAGGCAGCTCACTGTGACCTTCTCCTTGTTCAGCCTGGTGAGTGGGACGTCAGTGTGCCTGACGATAGAGTCACCTATTACAAGTGTATCAGGTGTGTTGTTTAGCCTTAAGGGCTGTGACTGTTCGCACACTGGCTTTGTGAGCTATGTGTTGCACGTGTTTTGTTTTGGGGTAGCGGTTGCTTGGGTGTCTGCTTTGGAGGTCTCTGCTGCTTAGGCAGATTTTTATTTAGAGCCTCCGAGTATGTTTTTGTGTGTTTATGTGTTTGGTTTGCTGTCGTGGTAGGTCTATGTGAGACTGGAATTGTAGTGAGTGTGGTTTCCTTCTCCTCCTGACTGGTTACGCCAGTACTGAGTTGAGAGAGCTTAGCCTCCAGTTTGGCTATATGGTTGCATCTCTCACATGTGTTGGAATTTGTTGGGAGGAGGAGAGGGTTGTCTGTGTACATGAGGCAGTTGTAACATTGCCTCAAGATTCCCAGATTCACCAGCTGGACCGGAGAGGAGATTGACAACTGACCTTTGGACATGCTAGAATAGTATTGGGAATTCCTTTCTAATTGCACAAAAGGGCCAATGGGGAACAAGGTACTCAAGGGGAGTTTGTGAGGGTGTAGTGCTTTTTATTTTTTAGTGCTGACTTATATAATTGCTTTAGTGAGCAAGTGCCAGGTAACTTAAATGCAATGTGTTACAGGTAACTTAAATGCAAAAATGACAAACAGTAACTTTCTTGCAAGTGAAACAAGGAAATAAGTACAGTAAGCAATGCAGATATCACTAGGAATCCACAGAAGCTCTGAAAAGCCGCGTTTTAGGTGGAATTAACATTTCAGGGAAATAAGCAAACAAACAACAAGCATACAAACAAAGCTAGATTCAGCAGGCCTGGATCTAGTCTATGCTACAGCAAACAAGGTGTACCAATTTCAGTAAGAAACAGTTCAAATATGCAGGCACTATAAGCCTTTAACCAGAAATTCCCAGCTCAGAAGGGCAGAGTCCAGCCTCTCCTCCCACAAGAGTGCAGACCACGAACCTTCTTAATGTAAAATAACTGGCCTGAAGCCCAAGTGCTTAAACCATAACTAATACACTTTTAGAATAACAGACACTGATGTTCATAGGTTCATAGGTTTATAGGTGAATGCTAGGCTAACTGCCCTGAAGGGCCGTTTTGAGCCTAGCCAATATCTTGAGGTCGGAATTAAACCCTGTACTTTGAGTTTATGGGGTGAAGACCTTAACCATTATGCCAACCCCCTCCCCTAAAACTTTTCTACCCTTTCCGTAGCAGAATATGGTTTCGATCCATCAACCTCTGGGTTATGGGCCTAGCACATTTCCACTGCACCACTCTTCAGTTTCTAAATTTGGAGTGTGTTAGATTAAAATCCTGGTTCACATGTATTGTGGCCATGAACTTACACCAGTTGCTACAGGGATGGCTAATCTTATGTACGCTAACCTTAACTCTGACATTGCCCCATAACCCTAACTCTACACATTAACTTATGAAAACACCTTTCCCTAACAGTAGCATTACATAGATGCTTGGGCATACATATATAGCACAAAATGCACTCACTAACCTAGCCATCTTTCTAACCTTAACCAGCAATCAAAAACATTAATCACTACAGTGCTAAACAAATTGCATTCCAAAGTATTCACACAAACACCACAAAATTTATCTCCTTACCTAGCCTATACCCTAACCTGCAAACACACGCATGTACTCCCAGTAGAATCCCACTTACCTGATTCAAAAGTATTTGACTTCCCTCCATTCAGACAAAACAACACTTAACATTTATATGCTTCACTATACTTACCCACCTGAACACATAGTCAAAAAAACTGCAGTTTGATACATTGTCCAACACCCATTTCTTTCTCCCTATATATGTAATGATAAATATAGAAGTATGACTATATCAGTGTGTGTGTGTGTCTTTAGGCTTTTCCTGGTTAGGGGTCGCCACAGCGGAACTCCGGTCCGCTAATGATCGGCAGTAGATTTTTCATGAACGCCGAGGTGCCAGCTCGATGTTCAACCTTCAACGAAGGCACGCCCATTACGCATGTCTTTCGAATGCCCACCCAACCGCGGGGAGGACATGCAGACTCCACATAGAAAGCACTCCCCACACTCCAGCCAAGAATCGAACGGGAGAACCTCTTGTTGTGAGACAACAACACTATCGCTGCACCACCGTGGATAGAAGTATGGCTATATCAGTATACGTATATAATATGTGCATTTATTTATTTATTTAAGTTTTGTTCTTTACTAAACAAAGCTCATTTTTAGAGGGGAGACAGATATTAATACAATAAAGCAAAATAAAGACAGGGTAAAACATGAAATTACACACTATAGTGTTGTTAATTCTAAGACATTTGTATATGCATAATAGTCACTTAGAATTAAAAATGAATGCATGAGTGACATGCACACAAAGTATTTACACAAAGCTCATATAACTACATTATCTAGTGGAAGACAAATAAAATATATGAAGAAGGCTTATGATACAGTACAGACATAGTAAGCTGGAAACTTTACCACTCTGCTAGCCAGCTACCAAAAAACTTACTGACAACAACTTACATTCAAAAACCTAGAAAGGTGGCAAGACAATGTATAAACATCCAGTAGTAAGAGTGGATGAGCTTCTGAATGAGGAAGGAAGTGGAAAATACAAAATAAGAGAAGACAGAATGAATCATGGTACAGACAGTAGCAAAGACCTACTAGCAAAACTTCTACCCACCTTGAGTGAGCAGAAGCATATTAATGAACAGGTGGTGATTCTGAAAAATATGAAATATGTAGTTATGGAAGTAAGGAAAAGGAATACAATACTTGAAGATTATATAAAAATGATAAAACAATGCATGGAGTAACTGAAGTAGTGAATGAGCACTCTGATTTGATACAGTCATTAATTCAAGAAAGTGAGGAACTAAAAATTATGGTGGCTACATCAGAGCTGCAATTGCATTTAGGTGATGATAGACTGAGAGGACAGGGTACAGAGTAAGACTGTACCAGTTTGCGGCATTTCTGAAATGCTGGGGGGAAGACACTGTGTAGGTTTAGTGAAAAGGCAACTTGTGGCATGGACAGAGGAAGAATTCATCTAAGAGAGAGAACTCAGAACTCTGTAGGTGCCAACAAGGTTAGGTCAAAGGAACCCCTGACCAATTCTGGTAAGATTTGTTACTTATGTGCTAAAGGAAAGTGTTATCACAATTATAGAAATCAGGGCTAAAGCTGAAATGTGAAGAATCAAATGTATATGCTGACTGGGATTTATCTCTACAAACAACTACGTGAAGACCTGCCTGTATCCTAGTTCAGGAATGATGCCAAATAAAGTGCTTCCAGTATAAACTAGCATACCTAGCAACAATAAAGATATTTATGTTGGGATGGGTGCCAACATTTGATGAGTCTGATGAAGCCTTTTAAGCTGTTGAAGGGAAAGAAGATCAACCGAGTACCCAGCACAAGAGTAACCAGACACAGCTGGAAAGTCCAAAAGATGTGCAACAGGTCCAGAGAAATGGAGGAGTTCATCAAAGAGATCTTTTTCCCTGTTTAATAAATAGGATCTGAAGTTTGTAGTGGAGATTATACTAACTTTACAGAATGAATGGGGTAGGGGAACAGTGTTGAGGAATGATTACACAAGCTAGCTCAGGTAAGTTGGGAGGGGTAATAACCAACAGTCAATCCCTGTGATAGGTGTAGCATGTCAGTAATTTGAAAGAAATATGGAAAAGTGAATTGCAACATGCTTGAGTTAAATCTTAGGAAGTTTGATAGTATTAATGAGCACAGAGGTGAGTGTTAATAGGGGGGATGAGTAGTGTGCAACTGTGAATGTAATACATGTAGACAGCAAAGCAGTACTGTAATAATACATGTATAGAAAATATATAAATGATGGGATCAAGACTTGGTATATGGGGATAGTTTGGTGTTGAAATCTAGTTTAGTAGAAGGAGCATTGGCTGAAATGTTAAAATGGCATATGAGATATGGGTTGATCTGAAGACAGGGGAAATTGGGAGTTGTTCAGTTATGATTAAGTTAGACAAGAAAGGAAGGAGAAATGTTCATTGGAGATTGACAGTCCCACCTCCAAACACTACTGCAGAGGGGTCAAAACTGTCACTGCACTGACAGACCCTTGCAGAATCAATTCCTCTTGGACTAGAAAAGAAAACCCTGAACAAAGGTCTGCAATTTAGTTACTTTTCTGGCTGTAGCTGGATAACTTCTAAGTATAGTGTAAAACAAGGTCTGAGCCAAACATAAATGGGGGTGATTAGAGAGACAAAAGAATCAGTCCTTTTGCAGAAGGTAAAGAAGATAACAGTGACTCACACAAATCCTGTTATATGTCAGCGGCATGGGAATTCACAGTTACTTTCTTATGTCTGGCATGAGTCATACAAAGCATTATGGGAAAGAGAAAGGGTTGAGGGTGAACAAGACCACGTTGATACATCAAGCCCCATTGGCAGCCATGTTGTGGAAAACAGGCTAAAATTACAAATAAAGAAGTTGGAGTGATTTTGAGGTGTTAAAGTAGGTCAGGAAACAAAGATAGAGTAAAAAAAAAAAATAGATTTTTTTTTTTTTTTTTAGTTCTGGGGTGGAGTTTTCCTTTAACATGGCAGATCCTGGCCCCTGATAAGCAACTGACCATGACTTTCTTCTTACCCAGCCTGGTGAGAGGGACATCATTGTGTCTCATAATGGAGCCTCCAGTGACTAGAATGTTGGATTGTGTGGTGGCTTGCCTTATAAGCTTAGAAGTAGAGGCTCCATGAGATGTGGCTGCATGTGCTGATATTGGTGTTGTTTTGAAACAGTACATTCAGGGCTGCTGAGGACATTTGTTATGTGTATTTTCTCTCTGAGGTATTTGAAGTTTAGGAAGGTTACATTTAAGTGCCTCAGCATATGTGGGTCTATGTGTCTGCTTTGTACTGTGTGTGATCGGTGCAGCCTGTGTAATACTGACAACTCGATTGATATTAGGAGTGCTTTTATATGAGAGCTTTGTCTACAGTGACATTGTGTAAATATATCTTTCACATACCTTATCAGTTTGGTTAGCTGGTTGTCAGTAAACATGAGGCAATGTATACATTACCTCAGGATGTCTATATCCGTCAAACTGGTAATGGAGATAGTGGTAAAGTTCATATCCGTGGCAACAAGTCCTTTATTACTGATTAGATGATTGCAGTGAGAATATAAAGTAATGTCAGGAGTATCTGTTTTGCAATTCAGGGAGCAGTGCTTGTCACTGCAAACTAATTGCACTGTGTGCAACTAGCCATTGGTAAAAGTTCAAGGGTGCTTTTACAGTAAAAATGTCAACTCAAGGTGCCTGTGCTTATATACAGCACTGCCAAACAATTGAGGCAAAACTACTATAGCAGACTTTGATGATTCATGGATGAAGTATTTAGGTAGATATTCTGAAGTTAGGTTAGACAGCAGCTAATCAAGCAGTTTTTATTGAAAAGAAAGAGTTAGTTTAGTCAAGAATGATGAATAGAGGGAATTCACCTAATATGCTACCACCTTGCTACTACTAGTGTTGGTCTCACCCACATCTTCACACTGCTGGAATATAATGCCTGTTTACAATAGCACCAATCCCAAGATGAGAATCAGTCCACTGGCTCTTTGGTGATCTACAGTCTTGTCCTAGACAATGCAAAAATCTGTAGGCTTATTGTAGCCTTTTCCTGATAGATGCCTTAAATAGCAACCAGACCAGTCAGGAAGGTCCCACACAGATACTCACTTCTCAGTCAGAGACAGTCAGGAATCAGTGCACTCTGCTCCATCTGTCACCAGGAGCATCATATAAGCACAAATTCCAAGCTGGAACCTATGAAACAGTTATCAGGCTTTCTGGTGATCAACAGTTTCCAGAAAATAATATCCATATGCTCCTTCTCTCACTAGAAGCAAAGCAGAAGCACTAATCCCAAGATGAATACTGAGAGGCAGAATATGGGCTCACCAATAATTGGTGGTCTTGGACCAGATGTTGCAGATTTTAAAGATAAGATGGGAAATGGATTAATATCCCAAGAGTTGCAATGTGCACTAAGCTGTTAGATATGAAAGTGGGAGTAACTAAAGCTTTAGCAATTTAAGGGAGTATTCTGGCTTTATGGAATACAGTTGGATGGCCAACAAATTTAAATAGCTGATGGGGAGTGACTTTACAAAATGATAATTTTTTGCTTACTAACAATAGCAAATGAAAGAGGAAAAGGAAGAAAATATGTGGTCAAATTAACATAAGAGGCAGACAACCACAGAGGCAGTTACATGAAGCCTTGAAATGTGTTACTTTACTCCTTAAAAACAAGGTTTAGTTTTTATCTCCTCCCACATTTCACAGGTAGTTGACCTTAATTGATCTGTTCTAATTTCTGTGTGACTCACAAGAGAACGGCTCTGGTCTCTTTCCTAGTTCAAATATGCAGTTTAAAGCAGAATACAGTTAAAACACAGTGTAATGAAAATACAGAACAATATACAAAATAGAAGGCAATGAAGCAATACAAATTACAAGAAAACAATATAAGAAAAGCAAACTGCCAGCAGTCTATGTCAGAGTCTGAGTGAGCTTTTCCAGTAAAGCCTTGAAATGTTTTATTTTACCCTTTAAATACAAGGTTTAGTTTCTAATTTCTACCTCAGTTCACATGTAATTAACCTTAATATACCTGTTTCTAATTTCTGTGTGACTCAGAAGAGACACAGTTCTGGTCTCTTTCCTAGTTTAAATATGCATTTGAAAGCAGAATCCAATTAAAACACAGTGTAATGAAAATACATCACAATATGCAAAATAGAAGAAGTCAATGAAGCAATGCAAATTGCAAGAAAAAAAGTAGAAAAATCAGAATAACTTGACCTTAAGTGAGTTAACTTTTTTAGTAGATAACCTGAAAAAAAAGGAGAAAAAGGTGTTACAAGGAAAGAAACAAAGGCTAGTCAATTACTGGCAGACCTAACTGCAATATCTAGATGGACATTCAGATGAGTGAAAGAAAATGGGGATGGAAAATAGACAAAGAAACAAAAAAACATGGTAGAGGATTGGGAGTGCCATTGACATAATTGTAAATAGTTTTTGGGGGGCTTTAGAGAGTTTGGGGATATAGTTTTATAAATGTTACAGTAAATTGTTGGACTGTCATATATTACTGTTGTTAATGGCAATGAATATAACTAGCATAAAGAAAGGAACTTTTAATGCACTGTTAAAAGCAAATAGAGCTAGTGTTTAAATAAAGCGTTAATATGGAAAATGTGACCTAAGGTATTCCTGAGATTATGAATTAGGATAAAGAAAAAGGGATTGCTTTAAAATGTTTGTACATTCATGTTGGTGTAAAGAGTTAAATAACATTTTGTTTAAAAAAAATTAAATATATGATGTGGAAGGTATAGGGGAAGGAGGAAGTGAGGGGAAAGAGATTAGCTGATGTAGAGGTAAGGAGCTGTATAACGTTAAAATGAGGAGGAATTAGGCTATGGGTGCAGCAATACAGATTAAGTGAAGCAAAATTAGTGAAAGGATTTCTAGAGAGAACAGGAGAAAAACTAGGTGACTCCACATTTATGGCATGTTACTGTTTTATTGTAATGTGGTTTCTAGGATTTTTTGAATGATATGCTGTTACTCTTGTTACATAGTTTCTAAGACAGAAATGCTGTATATGGTGGGTAATAAGTAGCTTGGAGCTCAGTCTCCTATGCTACATGATTTTTTTTAAATTGCTAATAGTTCTTTTGTTAAATTATCTTAAATGCTGCTCAGCTGCACTTTTGAAGGAGTGCAGAAAGTAAAGAGCATTTGCAATTGTATACAATTGAATAAGCCAATGAGAAATGACTACAATTTAGAGTATTAGTGAAAGACACTCATCCAAGTTTTTTTCAGTATGTTATACATGTGCTGGGTTTCTAATTATTGCACAGTTTAACAATATGCAGAATCTAGATTCTGGAATGTGATTTTGTTGAGGTTTCCTATGACTATCATTCCATAGAATAGTTTAGGCAAGTGTAATGTGTTAGCTAGCATTTTTTTTATAATGGTGACAAACACTGTTTTGTACAATATAGGACACCATGTCTTTTGTGAATATCTTGTGCAGTGTGTGTGTGTGTGTGTGTGTGTGTGTGTGTGTGTGTGTGTGTGTGTGTATGTGAATGTATATGTACGCATATGTATGTGTATGCATGTATATAAATATATATATGTAGTGTGCTATCCATGTAGTCACATACTGGTTGCTGAATAAATTGCTGGTGGAATCATATGGCATAACTGGTTAGGTACAGGGGGTGTCAGGCAGGAAAGCAGAAGTAGGGTCACAATAGTAGCAAATTAGAAAAAAATGCCTTTGGGATACTTAAGGACTATTAGTTCCTCAGGCCTGTAGATTCCTAGTCTCTGAATTTGCAGAGAGTTGCAAAGAGGAGTCTTCAAAAACTATGCATACTGTGAATGAAGAAGAAGGTATTCATGGAAGCTGATATAAGCAGGAGATGAGGTGCCCTAAGGAAAACGTTTGGTTTTCACTGACTATTCATATCATCAGTGCTTGAGTGGATTTGCCCATATTTTATCCAAAACATGTATATTTGGGAGAGGGGAGGAAATACAGTATAGCCTATGCTGCCAGACAGACTTATAGGCAGATTATTGGTGCAATAAGAAAGTAAGTGGAGAAACTAGTACAAAATTAAGTAATGTTATTTTTATGGTGTTTAAATGGGGTGCAGGAGCCAAGAGTTAAGAAGTATAATTTAGGTAAAGTTTTAAAAGTAGATAATTTGGATATGTCTCTTAGATGGTTTGGTTTTTTGTTCTATTCATATTGAAGATAAAACCTTGGGGCCCTGTCACCTATGTAAGATTAGTTGAACAAAATTGCCTGATGTTGGTGTACCATTTTAGTAGGTTGTTTAATGTTAGGCAGGGCTGGGTATGCACTAGGTTTTGAGCAAGCATTATATGTAAATAACTTGATTTATTGTCCATGGTCATTTAGTTTAACTGCTTTAGTATGGTGCAGTGGTGAGAGTTTATATGATCTGCCGTAATTTTTTGCACTTTTGTTGTAGGCTGAGGTATTTTTTGTTTAGATACTACTGCTTTCTTGGGTTTTCCAGTGACCATAATTACATATTTTTTTCCTTGAGTCTCATAACAAGAAGTTTTTTTTTTTTTATTTTGTAACTCGCTCTTAATTTTGTCAGCAGTGATATTTTTAAATACCTTTATTAAATTATCAGAAATGGGCACAAATACATTAATAGAAAAGAAAACAAACCATATTAACATTTTTAAGCATTACATGTTTTATTTCTTTATAACAACTGTCTTTTAGTCCAACATTACATAGGTTGTTCAATTCCTGCCAACACTTAAACCTGTCTCCTCCTCTTGACCATTGTTCTGCATGCATTGTTCTGACAAATTCCATTTATTTAAATGCAATTTGCTCCTTCCCTTTTCCTAAAGATCCCTCTTTTAGTTCTTTATCTGTTTTACAATATTCAATACTTCAGACACAGATGGTTAGATTATGATTTCCATTTTCTAATAGGTTCATAGGTAGGTACTAGGCTATCGGCCCAAGGGCCTAAGTAAGCCTAGCCAACAAGGTTCCCTGGCTTATGCCACCCAAGAAAGTTAATTTCCTGTGCCCCTGTCGAGCAGAGCCACAAAAGTGATCCTTGGGGTGTATTTCCTATTTCCCATCCACTCATCAAGATTTTTCTTGAAGAGTGCTAATGAGGAACTTTGCTTGACATAGATGGGTAGCTTGTTCCAGAGTATAGGAAGTCTCTGGGACAGGAATCTATCCCTCCAGCATGTCCTGTTTATTGTGGAGATAAGGTTTAGGTCTCTAGAGTGTGTAGCTCGGAGGGATTGGGATTTCTTAAGGTGTAGCATGTCCAACAACTCTGGGTTTAACATAGCTTTATATGTTAGGCAGAGATCTCCTCGGAGTAGGCGATATGCTACAGAGTAAAGCTGGAGTTTTTTGAGATGGTCAGTGTAGGGCATCTGTTTGATGCCAGTAATCCTCTTTGTGAGATACTTCTGTGGCCTTTCCCACTGCTGCAGATGTCTTGTGAGGTACATTCCAAAAGGGGCGTTGTACTCTATAATGGGTCTAATGAGTGCCGAGTAGAGGGGAGCAATGACCTCTTTTTTCCAGTATGAGAACCCTTTTGTGATGAGGTGTGCCACATAGAAGGATTTCCTGACTACTGTGGCGATGTGATTATCAAAGGAGAGACTACTGTCCACTTGGGTCCCAAGGTCTCTTATCACACATTTGGTGTTAAGTAGACTGCCGTTTATGTGGTAGTTCATGGGTACAGAGTTTTTACCAAAGGGGATGACAATGCACTTTTTGGCATTGAGGTTGAGGCCATGGCTCTGACACCAGGCATCTGTCTCAGTGAGGCCCTTCTGTAGGATGTCCACATCATGTGGGGAATCGACTATGGTTCCTAGTTTGCAGTCATCTGCAGACTTCGTTAGCCAGAGGCCTTCTGTGTTAGCCTGTACTTCAGAGAAGTAGATACCAAACAGGAGAGGTCCCAGGAATGAACCCTGTGGTACTCCACTTGTCACTGGTTTGAAGTCAGATTTGGAGTCTGCAACATTTACAGTGTGGGTTCTGCCAGTGAGCCAGTTTGCAACCCATCTTGTGACATAGAGATTTATACCTAGTTTAGTGAGTTTAGCTATAATTCCAGAATGGGGGATGATGTCAAAAGCCTTGGCGAGGTCAAGATAGGCTGTGTGAACCACATTACCCTCGTCTACGACTTTGGTGACTACCTCAAAGAAGTCAGTCAGGTTCAGAAGGCATGATCTGCCTTTCACAAACCCAAACTGGGTGGGGTCTAGAGTTTGGAGGTTACCAATGTCTTTTTTTATGAGTTCCATGATGATACGTTCCATGGCCTTGCAAACCAGGCTCGTCAGGCTATTAGGGCAATAGTTCCCAGGATCAGTGGTGGCTCCCCCTTTGTGGAGTGGGATAACTGTTGCTGTGTGCCATTCAGTGGGCACAAAGTCTGACATGAGACTATGATTGAACATAGTGCTTAGGTGGGGAGCCAGTTTGTTCTGAAGTTCATGTAAAACGCAGTCTGGGATGTTGTCCAGTCCCATGGATGCTGTGTTTTTGGTTTTAGAGAGTGCAGCTTTTACCTGCATAGATGTGATTACAGGGACACTGCATTCTTCCCGTATAGATATGGGCCCTTTAGGGGGGGGGGGTAAAGTTAGCAGTGAACCTATCTGCCAGGATGTTGGCAATATCAATTGGTTCATGTAGTTTTTGTGCCATTGTGCTGTAACTCAGAGCAGATCTGGGTGTTGCCATTGAGATTCTTGACATAGCTATAGAATGCTTTGTGGTTGCCCTTAGAATCAGTGGTGATTTTGTTTTCATAGATAGCTTGGGAGGATCTTATAATGGATAACAGCTTCTTACTTTAGGCTGACCTGGCAGCTCCTCCACTCATAGGATTTTACTCTCTTTTGCAACAGTTTCTTCTTTCTGTTGTAGAGTTTGTTTATGGCAGGGGATGACCAGATTGGCTTCCTTTTTCTGGAGGATAGCTTCTTGGTTCTGTTTGGGGTAGCACGATCCATGCACTCATTTAAGTACTTATAGAGTGCATTTGTGTAGGATTCAGCAGTCATAACTGTATTGTCCATCTGCATGGGTGTCATGAAGTTCGCCACTTCTGTCTTAAGAAGAATGAAGTTGGCTTTGGAGAAATGTTTTACCGTGGTTTCCTTAATGGTGGGTGTGGGCGGGATGCGGATATCTAGGATGATTAGCTTATGGTCAGATTTGACCAACGAGGAGTTGATTTCAGGTGTGGAACACTTGTCACTCATGTTGATAATGACTAGGTCTAGGATATTGTTGCCCCTGGTGGGGGTGTGGATAAGTTGATCCAGGACATTGGAATTTATGAATTCCAGAAAGCGTTGAGTGAAAGAGTTGGTACATGAGTAGTTTTCCCAGTTAATGGTGGGGTAGTTGAAATTGCCCATTATTAGGATGTTTGGTTGAACCCTAATGTTTTCCAGTATATCAAGAAAAGAGGAGTGGGAATCCTGGGGCATGGTGGGGGATCTGTGGCAAGCTACAATATGGATTGCAGTTTTGCCCAGAGTTAGTTGCACTTGGATAACCTCGGATGCATTATGCTGCGCAACTAGCCTGGAGGTGTGGATATCCTTAATGAATATGGACACACCTCCGTCCTTGGTGTTCTGGTCCAGGTTAGGTGGCCGAAATGTCTGGTATGAGTTATTGCCTGGTAATGCAAGGGTGCTCTCCAGAGCCTTGAACCAGGACTCAATCACTACACAGATATCGATGTTCTCCATTTTAAGGAGTGCCTCGAGTGAGTGCATTTTGAGATTTAGACTTCTAGCATTGAGTAGCATTACCCTCAGTTTTTGCTTGCCTGTTCTTGCTATGGTGGTGAATTTGTCATTTGAACCTTGCCTAAAAAAGGCACTATAGGGGTGGCAAGAGCCTTAGCCAGTATCCAGAATCCCAGGGGCGAGAGGTGCAGGCCATCTCTGGCAAAGCATTGTGGTCTGTCGACCATGTTGTCCCAGGCAGACAGATACTGGATCCCCTTGGAATGACACCAGAAGCTTAGACAATTGTTGAAGTCAATCATTTCGTCCTTGTACTGCGATATCATTCTGGGCGATGGCAGGATGCTTCTCAGGGCTATGGTCATACCTGCCTGGGCTACAAGATCAGAGAGCTCTTCCATGTCTCTTTTTATGTAGTCCAGGGAGGTACATCTTAGGTCATTCACACCAACATGGACAATGACAGAGTCATATTTGTACTTGTTGTGGAATGACCTGAGTGCGTGGGTTATGTGGTGGATCCTGGCACCCAGCCGGCAGCTGACAGTAACCTTCTCCTTGTTTAGCCTGGTGAGTGGGACATCAGTGTGCCTGACTATAGAGTCACCTATGACTAGTGTGTTGGGTACATTGGTTTGTCTTATGAGCTGTGGTTTATTGGCACACTGAGTCTGTGGGCTGTGTGCCATTTGAGTTGTGTTAGGGGGTGGAGGTTGCTTGTGTTTCTGCTTTGGAGGTCTCTGTTGCTTGAGCAGATTATTATTGAGAGCCTCTGTGAATGTTTTTGTGTTTCTATGTGTGGATTTTGGTGGTGTACGTTTAGTGGGACTATGTGATGAGTGTGGTGTGATGCAAGTGTTTACCTTCTCCTCCTGAATGTCAAGTTCAGTCTTGGTTGGAGAGAGCTTTACCTTCAGTTTGGCTAGATAAGTGCATCTCTCACAGGTTGTGGTGCTGGGTGGTAGGAGGAGAGGGTTGTCTGTGTACATGAGGCACTTGCTACATTGCCTCAAGATGCCCAGATTCATCAGATAGACAGGAGAGAACACTTGGAGGTGACCCTTGAACATGCCTGGATAAAAAAACTACTTTCCTCTAGACAAGGGAGGAAAGTGAGTATAAGAGCTGTTTTTCTCTAAGCAAGTGAGGAAAGTAAGTACAAAAACTGTTTTCCTCTAGGTAAAGAGGAAGGCTGAGTGCTGTAGTAATTTGTAGCTTATTTAGTGCTAACAACAAGTTCTGAACAAGTGCTGAGCATGAATAAACAAATTCAAGTGCTAAAACTAAGAATATGTCCCTACCTAGTTCTTACCACTCCCACTGATAAGCTAGAATGCTTCCCTCCAACACAGAAAGGCTTGGGGGCTCAGAAGCTTACAAACAGTCTTGGATACAGCAAATCTGTATCTGGACTAGACTAGTTACAGGAAAGGTGGGAAACAAGCACAAACATGGGCTTTTAAACCAGAAAGTTGAAAGATATGGAAAAACTGCCCAAATGGCCAATAAACTACAATTTCTGGGCCAGAAACCACTCTTACGGTAGATAGGCTACCTAGTGCTTACCACTCCCACTGATAAGCTAGAAGGCTTCCCTCCAACACAGAAAGACTTGGGGTTCTCAGAAGCTTACAAGCAGTCCTGGATACAGCAAATCTGTGTATGGACTAGACTAGTTACAGGAAACATGGGAAACAAGCCCAAATGCAGGCTTTTAAACAAGTAAGTTGAAAGAGATGGAAAAACTGCCAAATGGCCAATAAACTACAATTTCTGGGTCAGAAACCACTCTCGTGGTACATAGGCTACCTAGTGCTTACTACTCCCATTGAAAAGCTAGAAGGATTCCCTCCAACACAGAAAGGATTGGAGGGGTTCAGAAGCTTACAAACAGTCCTGGATACAGCAAATCTGTATCTGGACTAGACTAGTTACAGGAAAGGTGGGAAACAAGTGCATACCTGGGCTTTTAAACCAGAAAGTTGAAGGAAATGGAAAAACTGTCATACGGCCAGTAAACTACAATTTCTGGGCCAGAAACCACTCTTGTGGTAGATAGGCTACCTAGTGCTTACCACTCCCACCAATAAGCTAGAAGGCTTCCCTCCAACACAGAAGGGCTTGGGGGGCTTAGAAGCTTACAAACAGTCCTGGATACAGCAAATCTGTATCTGGACTAGACTAGTTACAGGAAAGGTGGGAAACAAGTGCAAATGCAGGCTTTTAAACCAGAAAGTTGAAAGAAATGGAAAAACTGCCCAAACAGCCAATAAACTACAATTTCTGGGCCAGAAACCACTCTTACGGTAGATAGGCTACCTAGTGCTTACCACTCCCACTGATAAGCTAGAGGGCTTCACTCCAACACAGAAAGTCTTGGGGTTCTCAGAAGCTTACAAGCAGTCCTGGATACAGCAAATCTGTATATGGACTAGACTAGTTACAGGAAACATGGGAAACAAGCACAAATGCAGGCTTTTAAACAAGTAAGTTGAAAGAGATGGAAAACTGCCAAATGGCCAATAAACTACAATTTCTGGGCCAGAAACCACTCTTGTGGTAGATAGGCTACCTAGTGCTTACTACTCCCATTGAAAAGCTAGAAGGATTCCCTCCAACACAGAAAGGCTTTGGGGGCTCAGAAGCTTACAAACAGTCCTGAATACAGCAAATCTGTATCTGGACTAGACTAGTTACAGGAAAGGTGGGAAACAAGTGCAAACACAGGCTTTTAAACCAGAAAGTTGAAAGAGATGGAAAAACTGCTAAACGGCCAATAAACTACAATTTCTGGGTCAGAAACCACTCTTGTGGTAGATAGGCTACCTAGTGCTTACCTCTTCCACTGATAAGCTAGAAGGCTTCCCACCAACACAATAAGGCTTGGGGGGCTCAGCAGCTTACAAACAGTCCTGGTTACAGCAAATTTGTATCTGGACTAAACTAGTTACAGGAAAAGCAAGAAACAAGCTTAGAATTTTTTTGGAAAGTGGAAAGAGAGAAAGGAGAAACAGAAGATAATTCAAAATTAAGGACCTAAGTGGCTTGCCCTTCACAAATGTTCTCTCTGTATTAGGTAGAATGAGCTAGTGACACTAGACTGGGATAGAGCTGAACAGATGGGACTGGTAGGAGTGTCTGAAGTCAAAATATGATCTCACTGTACTCGGTTGAGTGAGCAAATGAGATAGACCTAGGAGGAGTGTACAAACATAAATTTACAGGTGGGGCAGGCAATTCCAAAGCCACCAAGATTAATACCAGAACAGGAAGGGCAGGCAGGAAACTAACTGCAGAGGCAGAGAGAGACCACAGTATTCTATGAAACTATTAAATAGAAAAATAAATAACTACGGAGAGAGACAGACCAATGAAACAATTAAATACACAGAAAATAAAATAAAATGCAGTACAATCTTTAACACTGCAAATTTGTACTTAACTCAACTAGTAATGCAGTTGATTGTAGGTATGTAGCAGAAGCCAAACAACTCAGAAATTGAGCAGTAATAAATTCAAAGATATGTGACTAACACTTATAAATACACAGAAACCCTCTAGGCTAAGAATTTAACACTGAATATCAATGAAGTGAAACACAACAGCCCCCACTAACTGCAGAGACAGAGAGAGACCACAGTATTCTATGAAACAATTAAATAGAAAAATAAATAACTACAGAGAGACACAGACCAATGAAACAATTTAATACAAAGAAAAATAAAATAAAATGCAGTACAATCTTTAACACTGCAAGTTTGTACTTAACTCAGCTAGTAATGCAGTTGATTGTGGGTATGTAGCAGAAGCCAAACAACTCAGAAATTGAGCTTTTTTTGGCAGCCAACAGAATTAAAAGTTAACAAGGACTTACTAACAGTGATATTTTTTTATCTTGACAGAGAGGTTTGTGGTCAGTAGTTTCTCTCAGGTATTTCCATAACTGAACCACTTCAACAAGTACTGCTGCTTCTTGTATTCTTAAAGTTGTTTTTGAAAAGTGGAATTGTGCTAAGGTTTAGGAAATAATAGCTTTGACTTCTGTTTATTATCATTAAACTGTTCTTTTCTAACAATGCTAAATTAATTTAAATTGTTTTGAAGCCATATGAAAAGGGCTTTTATGGTAATGTTTTTATTGTTTATTTGAATTTGTTAACTGGAGTAAAGCACAAATCAACACTGACCATTTTCAATCTCAGTCCTGAAGCATACAGACAATAAACTTTTTAAATATCACCAGAATTAATAGATGTTGTTATATAACAATAGTAAACATGCATGCATAGACATAGCTTTTGTATACAACAGTGAGCAGCAAACTTCTGTCCAGTTAGGTGCATATTTATAATAAAAAAGTTGGGGGAATAAGTTGAGTAGGGAGTGGTGGGTATGCTATGCTGTCCCTGTGAAGATGGAGACAGCAGGTGTTCTTTATACATTAGTCTCTGTTAAGAGGACAATGAAGTAGAAGAGACAGTAGGCAGAACACATAGGGTAAGTTAAGTTATGTGTTTGGCCTGAGGACAGCCACATTTTGCTTTAATGCTAAGATGGGTCTTTAACTGGAAACAGAAAATGAAATATGAAGTGATGATTTTGGCTCTAGATGATTGTCACTGTTTCAGTGGCACAGCGACCCCATGTGCAAGGATGGGAAAAAATTGTGGATGGATAAATGGATTTTGAGATGGTGAGGAATTGATTTCCAAAGTTTGGGAGTAAAAAACTTTGGAACTTCTAAAATGGCTGCACACTGATCAGCGGCTTAATTTCAGTACTCCCAGTGTGAAAAAGAAACTGAAGGTTAAGAGCCAATGTAATTGTTGACTTGAGTAAAAGTTAGTTACTGACTAGTAAATACACTGCCTGGATGCCAGGCAGCAAAGAAGAAATTTAGAGAACCTGAAAGAAAATCAACCAGAAAAGGTGAAAAAACACTGACTGCAAAGAATTCTGCAGCTGTTCAGCAAAACTAGTTCAAGCTTCAGCTTTGGTACAAGAGATGGCTTGCAGTAATTTAGGGGAAAAAATCAAATCTACTCAGATGTGATTAAAATAAATGAACCACTGAAGGAATATAACCAATGCAAATAATAAAACAGTGGAAAAAGTAGAAGAAAACTTAGCTAGATATTCAGAAGAACTGAACAAAACTGCAAAAATATGATGTTGAAATGAAGAAAAGGCAGGCAGAGTATGAGACTTCTCAAGAAAAGCTGTTTCAAAAAATGTAGAGATAGAAGACAGAGCACACAGAGAAAACCTGAGATTTTCTGCTGTATCAGAGAAACTGAAAGGAACAGACTGTATTAATTTTATGAAAGCACAAGTAAGCAACTAGATAGGTATTCCACATCAGGATTTGTTAACTGAAAGGGCACATTGAGTGTATGCTCCATACTTGGCCATAAGACCGCAGCTAAGACCTATATGAGTAAATATACACTCATACTGGCCCAAAGAGTTGATCCTGATAAAACTTTGGCAAAAGGAAAAGTATTAAAACTGGAGACAGGAGAGGTTCTGTGGAAAACGATTATTCAGGTTCAGGCACCTAGGCAGTGAGACATTTCTCTGTGGTATATTTGGTTGGGGATACATGGCTAAAGTGACATTCAACTGCAGAGAGAAATATGGCTGCTGCAAATTCCCTGTGGGTAAAGAGAAGAATGCGGTGCCATGCCCATAGCTTCAATAACCAAATGCACAGAGGGAAAATGATATCCATGGCCCACAAGGCAACACGACACAGCAAGCAGTATGGCAAGCATCAGCAGCAGGCTGGCCAATGGGCATGTCAGTGGCAGTAAAAATGCAGTGCACAATGGGCAGTGCCTTTATAATTGGTGTGTGTAAACCACTACCCCTTTCACAGTTTCTAGAGAACATTACCTAAAATGCATACTGGAGCCTAAATGTGACTACAGTAGAATGCAGAATATTTTCCATGCTTTAGCATGCATCTACATGTTGTAGTTGCATAAGCATGTACTGTACACTGAGCACAACACTCATTACTCATGTTGCCCCCATGCACTTGATTACTAAAGCTGTGGGCATGGTACTGTGTGCTTCTCTTTGCCCACAGGAATTCACAAAAAGCCATATTTCTCTGCAGCTAAATGTCACTTTAGCCATGTGTCCCCAATGAAATGTACCACAGGGAAATGCCTTGCTGCATAGTTGCCTGAACCCATCAAATTCATAAGTTCATTTCTTCCCAAATGTATTTCCTGCACTTTGCTAATTGTACTCTACATTTTTTAATATAACCAAATATTTTCTTCATTTTGTCTATACCTGTAAGGCCATTTACATTCCATGATAATATGGATAACATTGCCATTATGATAAAAAGCTGCTGTTCCCACCTATTATACATGAATTTTTTTTTAATGTGTATTTCCAGCTTTCATGTTATATGCACACTTTAATGTTTGGCAGGCTGTTCTTTTCTACAGTTGTTTCTTCTCATCTCCATTTGAACCTATATCCTATTTTTCTAGACTTTTTGTTTTAATGAAAACCCTCAAACAAAAAAAAACCAACTACATTTTCAGAACTCCCCTATCCTATAGTAACTTAGTACAGATTCACAAATTGGCCAAGTCGAGGTATGCTGTGTGCACAGATTTGCCATTGTCAATGGCCCTGGTCACATTTTCAAAGAAATCCACCAGGTTTAACAGGTATGATCTGCCCCTGATGAAGCCAAATTGGGTCAGATCCAGGTTTGGAGGTTGCCTATGTCTATTTATGAGGTCCATGATGATACGTTCCATGGTCTTACAGATATGGCTGGTCAGACTTATGGGTCTATAATTCCCTGGGTCTGTTGCTAAGTCACCTTTGTGGAGGGGAATAAGTGTTGCTGTTCTCCATTGCACAGGAACATAGCCTGTGGTTAGGCTGTGATTGCATAGGCTACCTAATGGTGATGCTAGTTCATGTTTTAGTTTGTTTAGAAGATAGCCTGGGATGCCATCTGGTGCCATAGAGGCTGTGTTTTATGCCTTAGACAAGGCTTTAATGACCTGATCTTCAGATATGTAGGGCAGGGTGGAGTTGGGGCAAGGTTTGTGATACGTTTGGGGGGGATAAGGGAGTGAAATTTTCACCAAATCTGTCTGGCAGCAGATTTGCTATCTCTGTAGGATCGGTGTGTTTGTGATACCATTAGTCACTAGTTCAGCACAAGCTTGGGCTCTACCTTTTAGGCTGCATATGTAGCTGTAAAAGGTCTTGGCTGTGACTGCTACGTTTTTCTCAAAGTTACTTTTAGAGGATTTGACATGTTGACTTATTTGCCTGTTGAGCCTGAGGAGGGTGCTTTTCTATTGTTGGGGCCTCACCTTAGTTTTCCTAGACAGCAACTTTTTGCATTTGTTGTAACATTTGTTGATGCTGGGCGGCCACCAAGGTGGCTTGTTTTAACTTGGGGCTCTCGCTTTGATTCTCTCTGGAACAGCTGAGTCTATACACTTATACAAGTGATTGTACAGGGTTTTAGTGTAAGCTTTGGTGTAGTTACCACTTCCAGCTGGGGGTGGGTCCTCTAATGCATATATACCTTCCTCTAAGTGGGTATAGTTTGCCTTGGTGAAGTTTTTTAGTCTGACTTCACCCTTTGTGAGTTCTGGTGTTAGTGCTAGATGAAGACAACTGATTTGTGGTCCAATTAACTAATGAGGGTCCAACAGTTGTGGTGGTACAGCTGTTTGTTATGTTAGTTAGGACCAGATCTAGTATGTTTGTTCCTTTTGTTTGGGTTTGAACAATTTGTTCCAGGGCATTTGAGTTAACAAAGTCAAGGAACTTTTGAGCTAGTGAGTTAGGGCTAGAGTAAGTATCCCAGTTGATGGTGGGATAATTGAAATCGCCCATGATCAGAGTGTTTGGCAATATTTGGATTAACTCCAGTTTGGTCAAGTAGGCCTAGTGTGCATTATGATCCATGGAGGGGGATCTATGACTAGCTATGACTTGAATGGGAGTCTTACCCACACTAGCCTGAACTTGGAGTAACTCCATGGAGTTGTCCTGTCTAACTATTTGGGAGGTGAATTTATCTCTAATATAGATAGAAACACTGCCTGCTTTGATTCTCACATGTTCATTTTGCGTAACAAATGTGTGGAAGGCACTGTAGCCTTGCAAGGCCGGGGTACTCTCTGAGGCTTTGAAACAGGTTTCTATGACTGCACAGACATCTATATCCTCCAGTGTCAGGTGTACTTCCAGGATGTGCAGTTTTTGGTTTATGCTCATAGCATTTAGCAGCATAACCCTTATTTTTCTATGACTGGCGTTTTTCACTTTGACAATTTTGTTTTTGAGACCTTGCCTAAAAAAGGCACTATGGGGGGGGGCAAGAGCCTTTGCCAGCAGCCAAAAGCCTAGTGATGTCAGATGCAAACCATCTCTGGCAAAGCAGCAAGGTTTGTCAACCATCTTATCCCAGACAAAAACTGGATCCCCTTGGAACGACACCAAAAACTAAGTAATTATTGAAATTGATCATTTTTTGTTTATACTGTGGCATCACTCTAGGTGAAGGTAATATGTTGCTCAAGGCTAGGGACATACCTGCCTGAGACACATACTCAGAGAGCTCAATCATGACTCTCTTCATATAGTACAGTGAGGTACATCTCAAGTTGTTCACTCCAACAAGAGCTATGACAAAGTCATAATGGTAGTTGTTGCTGAGAGACCTGAGTGCATGCATGATTTGATGAATTCTGGCACCAGATAAGCAGCTGACCATGACTTTCTCTTTATCTAACTTGCTGAGTGGGTCATCTGAGTGTTTCATTATGGAGTCTCCAATAACAAGGAAATTTGGTTTATGAGTATTATGTCTTAAGGGCTTGGTAGGTGAGACACTGGTGTTGCTATGTGTCTTGGGTGCTGTGGGAACTGTGTTAGTTGTAGCAGTCTTGTGTTTTGGATGTCTCTGGTGTTTCAGTAAGTTTTTTTAGAGTACCTCCACGTATGTTAATTTATGTGTTGGATGCATACTATGTGCATGAGTAGTGGTGGGTGAGTTGACAACCTCTTCAGTGTTACTGCTTTGAGTGCTAGAGAGCAGGGATGTAAGATTCTTGGTGTAGATACTTCTCTCCCACTCTGTACTAGAGTGAGCTATTAGTAGAGGGTTGTCACTGTACATGAGGCAGTTGCTACACTGCCCCAGGAGACCCAAGTCAACAAGGCTGGCAAGAGAAAAAAGGGTAGTCCAATTGTCCATAATGCTAGGTTTGAAGGGAACTGTTATCACAAAGGGGGTGCTTTCAGGACTGATCTAGGAGGTGCCCTATAGTAGTATACTTCAGGAGGGTCTTACACAGACCATAGACTGGTGTCTTAGTCATGGTCCCAAACTAAATGCAAAGAAATGCATCATCATTAACTTTGGTAAAAACAATGTCCCTTCACACTATCAAATTAACAACAATACCCTATGTACCTTTGAAGTGGTAAGGGATCTGGAATCATAAGTAGACTGCGATCTAAACTTTGACAACCATGTGTCTAGTGTAATAAGGAAGGCCTTCTATACACCACACTTGATTAGCAAAGGCATTGCCTCTAGAGCAGAGGAGGTTATAACCCCTCTATACTCATCACTATTCAGGCCCATAACTGAGTATAATACCCATTTTGGCACGTACTACACAAAGCACCTGCAGAAATTGGAGAGACCTCAGAGGTTTCTAACAAAGAAGATCAAGGGATGCCAGGACGTGCCTAACACAGATCAACTAACATCCCTGTTACTATACTCAGTATATAGACTTCTTAGGGGAGACTTATGCCTGGCTTATAGAGCAATCTCCAACCCAAGCCTAATGAATTTGCTGCACATCCATAAATCAAACAGGACTAGAGCTACCTGTTCCAGGGATATAATATGGCCTGCAACTTGAATAGAACATGGTGGAGGGACAGATTTTTCTCCCAGTGACTGCCCCATGTTTGGAATAGGGTGCTAGTTCATGTGAAGCAGAACATCTATATGACACTGTTCAAAAGGAACCTGGACAAGTGGATGGGGCAACATAAATTCTTAATGGGGATAGTTCCCACAACCCTCCTGGATATGGGCAGTCATTACTATATACAATTCTGGGTATTGACTACAGTATCTATGGTATTACATTGGGATGAAATGCCTAGGCTTGAAATGACCTCTGGGTTGATAGCCTAGTAGCCTCCTATGATCCTATGATTAAAGTATTATGGTTGCTAAAGAGGCTGCTATCTCCTATTCACTTCCCATAATTTCAATGTTATTTTCACTGAACTGCTTGCTATTTTACCTTTAAATATATTTCCCTCAGCAAGAATGCTCAGAACTCTCAAGAGTAATTGCTTGCACCTGCAGACAGCTTGTCTCCATGTAAAAGTAAGTCAGCAATGAATCTTTGTAAATTTCACTCAGAACAGAATGTGCAACTGTCTTTATGTAGGGCAGTGAGGTAAAAATGAGACACTGGTGCTTACTCACCTACCTGTTAGAGGGAAATTTAAGTAATGGGTAGTAGAAATTATTTGACAGTTATTAGGGAAGATATAAATATTTAAAGTTATAGGTATTGAGTGGAATAAAATGAAAATTGGAGTTTAAAAATAGGGTAGAAGTAAAAGATAAAGATATACGGTTAAGAATTAATATGAATTACTTTGGCTGACAAAGGATACATTTTTGTAGAATAAGGATAATTTCACAGAACAAGAAAAAGTACACATGAAGATTGTTGAAGAGAAAATAAGGGGGATATTTGGATAATATACATGAGTTTAGAATGACTGCTGTTAAGCAACTGTTTTCTGATAATAACCCCAGAGAACAAAAACTTTTAGCACAATGACTCAGGCAACAGAAAGTAGAAGGGGCTGTCGCCACACTTAGAGAGCCTATAACAAGAAAAATAATGAGAAATCCTGTGGCGGTATTCGAGTTAATTTGGAAATTTTATAAAAATTTGAATAAAGCAGAGAAACATGAAAATCAAGAAGGAGCAGAAATGGAACTATTTATGGAAGACTTCAGTATGTCAAAGTTAGAAGGAGATGAGGCTCAACAATTATGATAGGAAAAGATGAGATAAAACAGTGATGTGTAACAAATTTTCAGATAAATCTCCAGGAACAAATAGTATTCCTGTGAAAGTTTGGAAGTCAGAAGGTAAGAAAGTGATAAAGAGCTGATTGATTCTGTTTAACTGCATTTTGAAAGGAGGGGAAGCACTTGCATCTTGAAAGAAAGCTGGGGTGGTTGCATTATCTAAAGACAGTAAAGACTCATCAGACCCAGCTTCATATAGACCCATTTCAATTTTCAGCTAGTCTATACCAGCTAAAAGAATGGTAAAGGTGTTGACAGAATTGATAGACATAGATCAGTGTGTTTATTTTGGAAGGGAGGCAAACATGAAAGAAAATACTGCTGTTGTTGCTGGGTCTTGACGTAAGTGTAAGCTGGGATTTTATGAGTAGGGCAGTGGAAGCATTTGCATTTCCCAATGCAATAAAAAATTTAATTAGGAGGACATATGAAGGATCAGTGGAAAGACTTGAGAGAATTCCTCACTTGTAAGTTATATTTGAAAGAGGAAGCAGGCAGGGGTGTCCAATTTCCCCCTTTGCTATTTGCTTTATATTTAAAGCTATTGCCAAAGAAAATAAGGTACTCAGAAATGCAAGGATATAGTTGGCATAGTAATTAAGAAAAGTTGGCTTTATTTGCAGATGGTATTATTTTATACCTAATATATCTAGAAAAGGACACTGTGGTGTTGTGGAACATTCTGAGACAGCTTCAAGTCTTTTTCAGGATTTAAATTTAATGAAGATAAAACAGAGGCTATAGCCATAAATGATGTACCCACACACAAAACTGGTTCAGCAATATCCTTATTTACTGGGACATGATGAGATGAATTAAAAAAAACTTTTGTTATGGCAGCTAAGAATATGTGGGAAGAGACTCAGCAAAAGATAATATAAAAAGAGAAAGTGGAAGCTCTTGTTTATAGATATGGAAAGTAGGATACAAGCAGTGAAAATATTTTTAGTCCCTTTAATTATATATACAGGCCAGGAATATGTTTATCAACTAGAGGAGAAGTTGTGGACTGTAATTAATAAAGATTTGAAGGAATTTATCTGGGAGGGGAAGAAGGCAAGAGTTAAATGGGTTAAGTTGATCCTTCCAATAAAACAATGTAGTTTAAGATTATCTGATCTGAAGGGATATTTTAGAGGTACACCTTTACTGCTCATATATATAACACAAGCAGAAAGTTAAAATTCAAAACAGAAAGGGATGATGATAAAGTGGGGGGGGGGTTCAAGAAATAAAGACAGTGGGATTTTGGCTTCATATCATTGAGAAGAATAATAACAACCATACATAATATTATATTCATAAAGTATAAGAAAATATTCTAAGAACTAAGCCAATATGAAAATGGAGAAAGGAGGTTTTGCCAATAGGGTTTACTGCAAGTAAGGGTACAGAAGATAGGCAAGAGAGGACTGGAATTTACTGAAGTAAACTGGCAAAGGAAGCATTGTATTGGGAGCAAATAACTAGAGAGAGAGAGAGAGAGAGTGAGAGAAAGGGATGATGATAAAGTGGGGGGGGGTTCAAGAAATAAAGACAGAGTGGGATTTTGGCTTCATATCATTGAGAAGAATAATAACAACCATACATAATATTATATTCATAAAGTATAAGAAAATATTCTAAGAACTAAGCCAATATGAACATGGAGAAAGGAGGTTTTGCCAATAGGGTTTACTGCAAGTAAGGGTACAGAAGATAGGCAAGAGAGGACTGGAATTTACTGAAGTAAACTGGCAAAGGAAGCAGTGTATTGGGAGCAAATAACTAGAGAGAGAGAGAGAGAGTGAGAGAAAGTTAATAGAGTGGGATGGGGCCAAGAAGACATTTGGAATGATGGCTAGGGACTGCCTTCCATACCATGGATTGATATCACAGTGTAGACAAATAGAATGGGATAAAATAATCTTAAGTGAAAGGTGAATCTAGAACAGAAGTTGCTATTAAGAAACAGATAGTTGGTAGGGCATAGAAAATATTGCATCATCATCTTCTTTCGGCTGTTCCCGTTAGGGGTCGCCACAGTGGATCATCTGTTTCCATTTCTTCCTGTCCTCTGCATCATGCTCTTTCACACCAACCGCCTGCATGTCCTCTCTCACCACATCCATAAACCTCATCTTAGGCATTCCTGTTTTCCTCTTACCTGGCAGCTCCATCCTTAGCATCCTTTTCCCAATATACCCAGCATCCCTCCTCAGCACATGTCCAGACCAACGCAATCTCGCCTCTCTTGCTTTGTCTCCAAACTGTCCAATCTGAGCTGACCCTCTAATAAACTGATTCCTAATCCTGTCCATCCTAGTCACACCCAGTGCAAATCTTAACATCTTTAACTCTGCCACATCCAGCTCTGACTCCTGCCTTTTCGAAAATGCTACCATCTTCAACCCATATAACATAGCTGGTCTCACTACCCTCTTGTAGACCTTCCCTTTCACTCTTATTGGTACCCATCTGTCACAAATCACTCCTGATACTCTTCTCCACCCATTCCACCCTGCCTGTACTCTCTTCTTCACCTCTCTTCCACACTCACCATTACTCTGAACTGTTGATCTCAAGTACTTAAACTCATCCACCTTTACCAACTTTACTCCCTGCATCCTCACCATTCCTCTACCCTCCCTCTCATTTACACACATATATTCTGTCTTAGCCCTGCTGACCTTCATTCCTCTCCTCTCTAAAGCATATCTCCACCTCTCCAGGGTCTCCTCAACCTGGTCCCTACTCTCACTACATATCACAATGTCATCTGCAAACATCATAGTCCACAGGGCCTCCTGTCTGATCTCATCTGTCAACCTGTCCATCACCACTGCAAATAAGAAAGGGCTCAGAGCTGATCCTTGATGTAATCCCACCTCCACCTTAAACGTATCTGTAACTCCCACCGCAGTCCTCACCAGTGTCACACTACCCTTGTACATATCCTGTACCACTCTTACATACTTCTCTTCCACTCCCGACTTCCTCATACAATACCACAACTCCTCTCTAGGCACCCTGACATATGCTTTCTCTAAGTCCACAAAGACACAATGCAACTCCTTCTGACCTTCTCTGTATTTCTCCAACAACACTCTCAGAGCAGATATTGCATCTGTAGTGCTCTTTCCTGGCATGAAACCATACTGCTGATCATTAATCATCATCTCCCTTCTTAACCTAGCTTCCACTACTCTTTCCCATAACTTCAAGCTGTGACTGATCAATTTTATCCCTCTGTAGTTACTGCAGCTCTGCACATCACCCTTATTCTTAAAGATAGGTACCAAAACACTTTTTCTCCACTCCTCAGGCATCCTCTGACTTTCCAAAATTTCATTAAACAATCTGGTTAAAAATTCCACTGCCAGTTCTCCTAAGCACCTCCATGCTTCCACTGGTATGTCATCTGGGCCAACAGCCTTTCCATTCTTCATCCTCTTCATAGCTGTCCTTACCTCCTCCTTGCTAATCTGCTTCACTTCCTGATTCACTATCCCCACATCATCCAACCTTCTCTCTCTCTCATTCTCTTCATTCTTCAGCCCTTCAAAGTACTCTTTCCATCTACTCAACACACTCTCCTCACTTGTGAGTACGTTTCCCTCACTGTCCTTTATCACCCTTACCTGCTGCACATCTTTCCCAGCTCTGTCCCTCTGTCTAGCCAATTGGTGCAGGTCCTTTTCTCCCTCTTTAGTGTCCAATCTCTCATACAACTCTATATATGACTTATCCTTAGCCTTTGCCACCTCTCCCTTTGCCATGCGCCTCATCTCCTTATACTCATGTCTACTTTCTTCATCTCTTTGACAATCCCACTTCTTCTTCGCCAGCCTCTTCCTCTGTATACTCTCCTGTACTTCCTCATTCCACCACCGTGTCTCCTTGTCCTCCTTCCTCTGTCTAGATGTCACACCAAGCACCTTCCTAGCAGTCTCCCTTACTAGCTCTGCCATAGTTACCCAGCTATTCGGTAACTCTTCATTGCCTCCCAGTGCCTGTCTTAACTCTTCCCTGAACTCCACCTCACAATCACCCTTTTTTAACTTCCACCATTTAATCCTTGGCATTGCTTTCACACTCCTCCTCCGTTTCTTGATCACCAACATCATCCGGCAGACCACCATTCTATGCTGCTTAACTACACTTTCCCCAGTCACCACTTTACAGTCTCCAATCTCCTTCAGACTGGCCCTCCTACATAGGATATGATCTACCTGTGTGCATCTTCCTCCACTCTTGTACATCACCCTATGCTCCTCCCTCTTCTTAAAATACGTATTCACCACAGCCATGTCCATCCTTTTCGCAAAATCCACAATCATCTGACCTTCTGCATTCCTCTCCTTAACACCATACCTACCCATCACTTCCTCATCCCCTCTGTTCACTTCACCAACATGCCCATTGAAGTCCGCTCCAATCACTAGTTTCTCACCCTTGGGTACACTCACCACCACTTCATCCAACTCACTCCAAAATTTTCTTTCTCATCCATCGCACACCCAACTTGTGGAGCATATGCACTAACAACATTCATCACTACACCATCAATTTCAAGCTTCATAAACATCACTCTGTCAGACACACTCTTCACCTCCAAAACACTCTTGGCATACTGTTCCATTAGGATAACCCCTACCCCATTTCTTCTGCCATCCACACCATGATAGAACAATTTGAACCCGCCTCCTATACACTTGGCCTTACTTCCCTTCCATCTGGTCTCTTGCACGCACAATATATCAACCTTCCTTCTCTCCATCATATCAGCTAGCTCTCTCCCTATACCAGTCATACTGCCAACATTCAAAGTTCCTACCCTCAGTACTACACTCCTAACCTTCCTCCTCTCTTCCTGCCTTCGGGCATGCCTTCCCCCTCCTCTTCTTTTTCGGCCAACAGTAGCCCAATTTCCACATAGAAAATATTGCATAATAACTATAAAAACCAATCAGGGCAGGTTAGAGAGGACTGGGAAAGAGATTGGAAAAGCAATTTACAAGTGAACAATGAGAGGACATATGTGTGGCTCCCAAGTATACAACAAAGTCCAGAAGGTTTTGGAACTTTGCTTAGAATTATTTGCATAGGTATTTTATACTCCAAATAGACTTCAATTTTTTTTTCCTCAGGTAGACAGCAAATGTTGATGGTGCGATGAGGAAGAAAGTGGTAACTGGAAACATGTTTTAGGAGTGTAATGAGATATCAGATTTTAAATATTACCTAAAGAATACTCTTTCAGAAATATCTGTTGAAAACTGGCTGTAACCAAGGAAATATTCTTTTGTGCAGGGATACATGATCTGAATTGCCTAGATATAGTAAGGCCTTGTTAAGCTTAATAGTTTTAGCTGTCAAAAAAAGCAATTACTTGAAAATGGAAATCAGAGTCTAAACCAACTGTATTTGAAGTATTGAATATTAGAAAACAGATAAAAGAACTGGAAGCTGGATTTTTAGAAAAGGGAAGGAGCAAATTACATAGGAAAAATGGAAATTGTGGGAACAATACATACAGAATAATGTTCAGGAGTGGAAGGAGTGAGGTTTAAAGGAAGGCAGGAATTCAGTGATTTATGTAATGTTGGACAGATGATAGTTACAAAGAAGGAAAAGATATGTCATGTATGATGATGTATGGAAATTGAAAAAATGTTAAAGTGGTTTGTTTTCTTTCCTGTTAATGTATGTTTGCCAATGTCGTAAGTGATAATTTAATAAATGTGTTTAAAAAATGTTAGAGAAGCTTTGGTTGGTGTAGTAAAGTTTGGTCATGAGGGTCTGCGGTAATGTACTAGAGCAGGATTGTTTTGTTAGGTTGTAGGCAATTGTTTTTATAAGGTCAGCTCTTTGTTTGACAAGTAGCCATTTTACATTTTCTATAGTTAAGCAATGGTGTTCATACCTTGAGAAAAGTGTCATGAATCTGTGTATTTTATTGTAAAGGGTTTGAATAGTTTTGCTATTTCTTTTGGCCAGGTGAGCAGTAAGTAGTAGGCCATATTTCAGTGGTGGGAGTATGATTCCTTTGCCAATGGCTGCTGTCGCTGCACATGAGAAGAACTGGTAGAGTTACATTGCCAAAAACAAAAGGTAGTTATTTTTGTTACTTTTTTCCCATTTCTGGAAATATAACGCATTGGTCAAAGCTAGAGTTCTAGGTATTTGTAATTAGATTCATTGTAAATTCATTGACCTTTAATTTGAAAGGATGTGGACTTTTTTAGATAGCTTTCTTTATGCCAAAGAGTATTTTTTTTAATGAATTGAAGAGTAATCTTTAATTCTTTATCCAGTCTGTTAGTGAGAGGAAGTCCATTTAGAAATTGTTCTGCAGAGAGGGAAAGGAGTGACTGCTGTGGAAAAAAGTCATGTTAGCCTAGAGTAGCACAGGTTGATGCAATAGATCATAAGAGAGTCCTTTTGATAAAAAATGGTTTATAGTGGTTGTGTAACCTATTTTTACATAGAAGAGAGGAGAAGACAAATGATTCTGGACCACACTGGAACCAAGGCATTACTTCAGGGCCAGTACTAATTCAAACATGTGGTTAGTCAAAGTGGGGTCATCAATAAGGTGAAATACTTTTGTAAGGTCAACAAAGAACGCCCCAGTTAGCACACCCTTGTCCACATTTTTGAGGATTTTATCTGATAGAGTTCATAGGGCAGTTGTAGTACTGCTTACTGCCCAGAAGCAATGTTATTTGTTGGAAAGGATGTTGTACTGGGAAACATATTATGACATGTGGAGGTGCATTATTTGTTCAAGAATTTTTCCAAGAGTTGGCAATATCAAGATAGGTCAGAAGTGGGACGATTAGTTGGGTTGTTTGGATAACTGATTAACAATGGCAGATTTTTAGGGATCAGGCACAATGTTATCTGTGATATAGAATTTGTCTGCATATTGAGGGGAGATAATAACAAAATTCTCTGCAGTGGTGTAAACTGACCGGAATGTTTGCCAGAGCCAGTTGGGCTGTTCCGTAGGATTTAGTCAAGGTGAGCTTTAATGTCTTTGAATTTTATTGGTTTGAAGAAAAAGTGTGAGATATATGGTGTAGGGGAATGTGTGTGGTGGAGAGGCTGATGGATACTGGTGGGCAGGGGGGGGGTTACTAAATTCAGCTAGGAAGTCTACAGTACAATAAGGCTGAGACATCTACATACTGAAAAATCTCAGATTAATTTGTGTGGAGATGTATTCAGCTTGTAAATATTTGGAGTACAAGGGACTCCAGAATGGACCCCCGAGGTTCACAGATGTTTGCTGAGTAAATAAATGAGGCTTTATTTTTTACATTAATAGCAGATGTATGGCCCTTTAGGTAGCTTTTAAGACAATCTGCTGCACTTGAAGAGTACTGCAAGTTATATAATCTTGCTAATAGTAATTTCCAATATCAAAAGTCTTTGAAAAATCCAAAAGTACAGCAGACAAACTTAGACTATAATCTTTGTTTATTGTTATAATCCATGATAAGGTGGAGTCATCAATTCATGAGGTTGTAATGCAGAAGATTACCTGTGAGCTGTAGTTACACAATACATTCTAGGATTTTTGATAAAAGGATTTAGTGCAACTGTTGGTATATAATTGTTCACCTGGCTATGCACAGCTCTCCTATGTATTGATATTATCTTGGTTTGCTTCCATAATTTAGATACAGAACCATCATTTGGGCATTTGTTGATTAATCTTGTAATGGGTGCTCTTGTGAATGGACCTATTTTTAAGGTAGCTTGATGATAAGTTCCCCATTTTTGGAGAGCCGTATGTTTTAATTACCTAGTAACTTTTTACCCACTGCTGTTGAGGATGGTTGAAAGCTGAAGCCAACTGTTGGTATGTTTGTTGTTTTGCATGTATTGCTAGAGGATCATTTTAGTTACTGAGAGTTTTCTATTGGCTTAATGTTTCTTCATTATAGATTTGAAAAAGTCCGTAACTCTACTAGCTGTATCATGTGTAACACTGGCTGATCCAGTGGGCTTGAAATTATAGTCTTTGAATTTCCCAGTAACTTGTAGAAGTGCCACTGAAGTGTTTTGAGAGGGTAGCACAATACTTGTGGATGTTTAGTGAAAATCCAATATGTAGTAAGTTTCATGTTTCAGAATAAAAGTCTTGTCTTGTGGCTGCTGTAATAAGCTGTGAGAATCCCAATGGCATGAAATCAGAGGTAAGATCATTGCTATCATGGTTGATCCAAGGAATCCTAAAATCTCTTAGCAGAAGGAATTCCCCTTTACATGTATTGAATTACTGTGTCCTGGCATCATGAAGCAGTTGTTTCTCTGCATACTTTTTTGTTCAAGTATATACATCCAATTTGCAATTGTTTTTGACTGGCGGCAGTTATTATTGGCACCAGAGCTTGTAGATTCATGGGTTCATAGATAAGTACTAGGCTAGCTGCTCTTGTAGGCTATTTTAAACTTAGCCAATTTCCCCTTTCAAATATGAGAAACAAACTCTGTACTTTGTGTGTGAGGTAAACACCTTAACCATTATACTAACACCCATCCCCACTGATGTTTATATTTGGTGGTTGTTTCTGACACATTTTGGGTTTAGGTGTTGTATGAATAAGAAACAATGCTCAACCAAACCTTTAATGCTGTTTCTTTCAAAAGACTTTGTAGTTAGGATGTAGTTAGGCTTGGAAATTGTTCTTTTGTTGTACTTGAGGTTCTGACCACATTTTAGAGATAGCTAGGATATAATGGGTTCAGGCTGCTAGACATTTCACTGCATTATATTTGGTTGGGGATAAATATCTGAATTGAAATTCAGCTGTTGAGACATATGGCTGGTACAAATTATCTGTGGCCACACACAAGCATTCAGCACCATGCCCAGTTTCAATAAACAGGTCCACATGGGAAAATAATGTACATGGCCTCCAAGGAACATGTCAGTGGCAGTGACAATGTAGTGTACAATGAGCAATGACTTTTTTAATGGTGTGTGTGGACCATTACTCCATTCTTAGTGTTTAGCAAACATTACCTAAAGCACATACTGGATAAAAATTGTGACTATAGGAGTAAGCAGGATTTCCTTCATGCCGTAGCACACTTCTACATGTTTTACTTCTGTAAGCCTGTACTGTACAGCAAGCAGAGCACACATTACTTCTCCTGCCCCCATGTACTTGGTTATTGATGCTGTGAGCATGGCACTGCATGCTTCTTTCTCTATTCCCACAGAAACTTTACAATTTTGCAACAGCCATATCTCTCTGTAGCTGTTTCACTTCAGCCATGTGTCCACAGTCAAATGTACTGCAAGGAAATGTCTCACCTCCTAGGACTCTGAACCCTGATATACTATTTTGTTGTAGCTATCCAGGCTTGTATTTGAGGTATTCTGTTGCATATACTCTTGGAGTTAATGTCAATATTTTCTTAAACACTTTTATTAAAATATTATTTAAGACATAGGCATACATATATTAATAGAAAAAGAAACAAAGCATGTTAACATTTTTTCCATTTTCACACATTATACATTACATGTTTTCTTTCTTTATAACAACTATCTTTCAGTCCAGCATTACATAAATCACTCAGTTCCTGCCTTCCTTTAAACCTCACTCCTCCCCCTGAACATTATTCTGCATGTATTCTTCCCACAAATTCCATTTATGTCTATTTAATGCGCTCCTTCCCTTTTCTGAAGTTCCCTTTTCCAGTTCTTTTATCTCTTTTACAATATTCAATACTTTAAATACAGCTGGTTTAGATTTTGAATTCCATTTTCTAGTAATGGCTTTTTTGTTAGCCAACAGAATTAAATTTAATAAGGCCTTACTATGTCTAGGCAATTCAAATTCTCAGTCCTGGCTCAAAAGAATCATTTCCTTAGTTCCAGCCTTTTGTTCCACCAGTGTTTCTGACAGAATACTCTATAGAGAAATTTTTACATGTGCTAACATCTTACACTCACAAAACATGTTCCCATTTACCTATTTCGTCCCCATCACACCTCCAACATTTGCTATCTACCTGAAGAAAAATTCTTTGAAATCTGCTTAGCATGAAAATACCTATGCAAATACTTCCAACCAATAATCCTAAACCGTCTGGACTTTGTTGCATACTTGAGAGTCTTTCAGGTTATTCCATGTTCCCTTTTAAATTGCTTTTCCAGTCTCTCTTACCAATCTTCTCTAACCTCTTCTGATTGATTCTTATAGTTATCATGCAATATTTTATAGGCCTGGCTGATTACCACCGTTTTAACATCAGCTTCTGTTCTAGATTTAACTAAAATCTCTATCAGAGCACGTCGTTTACTTAGGACTCCCCTACTCCTTTCTGTTTGCCCATACTCTGATATCAATCTCTCATAGGAAGGCAGCCTGTAACCTGCAGTCCACATTTCTTCCTGGCCTCATTTCAGTCTATTACCTTTCCCTCTTTAGTTATTTGCTCCTGATCCCTTGGTTCCTTTGTCTGGTTACTCTATTAAATTCTAGGCTCTTCATTCCTATTTTCTCTACCCCTACTTACAGGCATCCCCAATGGCAAAATCTCCTTAGTTCTTGGAATACTTTCTGTAACTTTATGAATGTAATAGTCTGCATTGTGGTTATTATTCTCCATAAGGATCTGCATCCAAAATCCCATCCTCTCCTTATTTCTTGAACACCCCCACTTCATCATCATCCATTTCCACTTTGAATTATGACGTTCTACTTGTGTTTAGTATATGAGCCTTAACCGTGTAGCTCTTAAATATCTCTTCAAATCGAGTAATCATAAACCACCCTGCTCTTCTGGAAGGATCAACTTCTCCCACTTAATTCTTGACCTATTTCCCTCCCAGATAAATTCCTTTTTGTTAATTATTTTCCACAAGTTTTCCTGTGGTTGATAAAAGATACTAAAAACACTTCATCGCTTGTATCTTATTATCCATATCCATAAACAAGAGATTCCAGTTTCTCAGTTTTTGTATTATCTTTTGTTTAGTCTCTCCCATGTGTCCTTATCTGCCATAACAGAAGTCTTTTTAATCCATACTCCTAAATACTTCATCTTATCTTGTCCCCATAAATATGGGTATTGCTGAACCAATTTGTGTGTGGGTATATCATTTATGGCTATGGCCTTTATTTTATCTTTATTTTTTTTGTCATGAAAAGACTTGAAACTGTTTGAACTGTTCCACAGCACTGAGATGCCCTTTTCTGGATTTATCAAGTACAAGATAATATCATCTACAAATGAATCCAACTTTTCTTGATTACCATACTAGTTGTATCCTTGAAATTCTGAGTCTCTTATTTTCTTTGCCAGTGGCTCTAAATATAAAGCAAATAAAAAGGAGAAAGAGGACACCCCTGCCTGATTCCTCTGTTCAAATACAACTCATTAGAGAGGAACACTTGCACTTTAATTCTTGCCACCGATCATTCATATATAATCCTAATTAACCTTATTATTACATCAGGGAATGCAAATGCTTCCATTGTCCTACTCATAAAATCACACATTACTCTACTGAATGCTTTCTCTGCATCAAGACCCACTGATAACAGTGGTATTTTCTTACATTCACTTTTCCTCTGGATCATCATTGTTCTCTTAATGTTGTCAGATGTTTGCCCCCCCTCCAAAAAAACACATTGTGCATATCTATCAATTTTAGCAATGCCTTTTCCATTCTTTTCATTAATATTGACATCTACGCATTATAATCATGGTTTAAAATTGAACTAGGTATATATGAAGCTGGATCTGATGGGCCTTTATCCTCTTTGGGTAATACATCCACCACAGCCTTCTTCCAAGATGCTGCTGATTTCCTTCCTTTAAAATACCATTATACAAAATCTTGCAGATTTTCATAACTTTCTTCCCTCCCAACTTCCAAACTTCCACAGGAATGGCATGTGTTTCTGGAGACTTCACTGCAGATTGATTATACGTCACTGTTTTTATCTCATCTCCTCCTATCTTAACTATTAGCTGCTGAGCCTCATCTTCCTCTGATTTTGGCATAATTAAATCTTCCAGAAACATTTCCGTTTGTACCTTCTTTTGCTTTCCAAATTCATCTGCTTTTTACAAATGTTCATAACATTTTCTAAGCATCTCTAATACTTCTATAGAATCTTTAGTTATTTTTCTTAGCATAGGCTGCCTATGTTTGTTGCTAACCCTGTCTACTTTATGATGTCTAAGTCACTGTGCCAAAAAGTTTTGTGCTCTGGGGTTATCAAAAAATGGTTGCTTAACAGCAGCATTTCCAAACTAATATATATTATCATAATGCTTCCTTGTTTTCTCTTTAGTATTCTGCATTTTTCCCTTTTTTAATCTGTGAGAAGCCCCTTATTCTGAAATATGACCTTTGTCAGCTTCTAAATATGTCCTGTTACTTCTTAACCATATCTCTTTCTTTTTTATTTCAGTCCTATTTTTAAACTCCAGTTTAATTTTAGCCCACTCACTAACTATTCCTTCTGAAGAAATGTCTGTCCTACTTAATAACTCTTGAATAATTTCAACTATCCATTACTTAAATTCCTCTATTTCTAACAGGTAGGTGGGAAAGTGCCAGTGTCTCATTTGTACTTCATTACTTGGCATTTCTATCTTAATGTTCATTGGTGCATGGTCTGAAATAATTAATGGATGTATGTTGAAGCTTTCAGTTTAATGCACATGCTGCTGTGGCATATAATTTCTATCCAGTGTAGCCTAGTTATTGTACCTTGGGGAATAATATGTAAATTATGTTTGATTTCCTACTACTGAATACACATCTTCTGTTACAGATATTTTCATAAATTTCTTCACAAACCAACCATGTGTTTTATTATATTTCCCTTTTAGGTGCCCCTGCCACATCCTCACTATTGCAAATCAAGTTTCAGTCCAAATCGACAAGTAGGATTTCCTGCTGAAAGCTGAATATTTCTCCCCAAATTGTCTTAAGCCCCATAAAAGCAGTTTTTGGTGAAATGTAAATATATGCCGCTGTAATCCTCCTCCCTTGCCATTAGTCACACGCTACCACAAATCTACCCATCCAACCACAAGACCTTTTTCCCATTTTTACACATGAGGTTGGGGTGTCACTTCAACAGTGATAATCATCTAGAGCCAAGGTTCACACAGCTGGGTGGCTATACCTGCTGCAGTTGTTTTTACATACCACACACTCGGATATGCACTCTCAACTATGGCCAGTTTAGAGTATCCAATTCACCTACTGCATGTGTTTGGAATATGGGAGGAAACTGGAGCAACCATGGAAAACCCACATGAACACAGTGAGGACATGCAGACTCTACACAGAAGCATCCCAGTCAAGAATAAATCTGGAGAGACTCTTTCTGTGATTTACCACTGTGCTACCAGAAATCTACCATTGTTGTCTTTTTTTCCTGTTTCACTACTATTGGAACCCCTCTAACAATCATCATTATTACCCCCCTTTCCTTTGTCCCTGATATTCTGCTGAATATCCATCCCGAAATCCTTTTTTTGTCAAATTCACATGCCTACTGCTGTCAAAATATGTCTCTTGTAGCATTGCTATTTGCACTCTGCATTCCGTAATATAATTCAATACCCTTTCTTTTTTATCTAAGCTGTAAGGCCATTTACATTCCATGATACTATGGATAGAGTAGCGAAGCCAGTATGACAAAAAGCTATTATATATGACATTTTTTAATGTGTATGTTTAACTTTTGTTTTACATGCACACACGTTAATGTTTGGCAGGCTGAACTTTTATATGGTTGTTTCTTCACAGCTCCATTTGAACCTGTGTCACATTTCTCAAGACTTTATTTAATAAAAACTGTCAAACAAAAAAAAAAAAGAAATGCATTTTCAGTGCACCCCCATCCTCTATTAACTTATAACAAACAAACAAAGCTATGTTAATTTTTAACAAACGATGTTTAACCCAGCTGATAATAAAAATTGCCCCAAACTGACAGCTGAATCCACAGTGGGAACACAGGCTGTAACATACATATTAGCATGTGTTCCCACTTAAACCGATTGTTGTCTACTATTTTATGTCATGTCTTTACCCCTCCAAGATGCGAAAAACAGCTTGTATGTTTTCAGGAAGCATTAGCTTTTAGCCCAAAGAAAAATATATAGCCTATTTATTTATTTGACATTTGGTAACCAGGAAAGTCCATCTGGGTAGGGATTACCCGTTTTCAGCTGGCTTGGGGAGAAAAACTCCACCTAAAGACTGACAAACAAGAATAATTATATACAGGACAATAGAAAGTGAGAAATTACATATGGTAAAAAAAAATATATAAATTATAAAAAATACATAGTTGGATACAGGATTTTACTACCTAGAATTAACCAGAATTTACTAGCAAGAATTAAACCTACAGTTTAGATTCTGGTTAAAGGTGATACAGAGTGAATAGAATGATTAGTTGAAGAAGAATAGAGACAGAGAAAAAGAAAGTGTGAAGGTACAGATTGCTTAGTTGCAAGGGTATAGAAATTATGGTGAATAGAAAGAATATGAAGTTAATGGAGCTAGGAGGATATTAAAGACATGACAAGATGATAGCTAGGTAGGAAAAGAACATGAGCGTACTGAAGATTTGGAAAGATGTTCTTTAAGGAGGGACTTGAAAGTTTGGTAGTGAAGGACTTGTCTAATAGTTAGTGGCAAGTTGTTTCAGGATTTGGCTACACAGTAAGAGTAGAGACTGAGAATGTTGGACCTCAGAATTTTATAAATATATAGAAGTTGTTTGTCTGAAGAGCATAGATCCCAATGAGAAATATAGTATTATAAGATGGAGGAGACTGCAGGAGAAACTAAAGGGTTGTTGAGTAATTTATGAGTAAGTAGTAGCTGGTTCATGTGTAGTTACAGTGGAAGTTCAAGCTAGTTAAGCAGATTAAGAGATAGGCAGTGATGAGACTTATGAGGATGGCCTGTGGCAATTTGTTTTATTTTGTTACAACATTTGTTGAGTTTGGTTTTCAGGGAGAAGTTCAGGTTAGTTAGAATATGGGAGACATAAAGAAGGAAAGGTAAAGGGCATGTGGTGGTGATTTTAGCTTTAGTAGAGTTAGTTAAGAATTGCTTAACCTATATAACATGCTACATTTTTTATGGTCAGTTTGATAATGTTATTTATGTGCAAGTCAAATTTGAGATTGTCATCAACAGTAACACCTAATAGTTTGAAATGAGGGATAACCTCAACTGTTGTGTTATTTAGTGATGATATTCTGAAGGTTAGTTTGCCAAAAAAATGATGTTTAGGAAAGAATAATAGTTTAGTCTTCATGGGATTAAGTAAAAGCTGATTCTTGGTAAGTCAGGCTTTGACGAAGATAAAGGTGTCTTGTGTTAAAGTCTGTAGTTCAGTAAGGTTGTTAGAAGGGCAGATTAGAGTAGAGTCATCAGCATACTGGATTAGAGTTGCATGTTTAGAGACAGAAGAAAGGTTAAGAAATATATTGAAGAGGAGAGGGTGTAGGATGGAGCCCTGAGGAACACCAGTGATATCCAGTAGATAAGGTGATTGAGTGGAGTCCCATTAGAGGGGCTGATGTCTGTTAGATAAATAACTGGAGAACCATTGTGGTATTGTCTGTAGAGCCAAGGAAAGAGAGTTAAGGTGGGAGTCGAGGATGAGAGACAGTATCAAAATCTTTAGACAGATCGAGGAATAGCGATGAGACAAACTTACCCATGTCTCTGGCTTTATTGACTGAATCAGTAAAAGATAAGGGAGATGTGGAGGTACTATCTTCTGGTCTGAAGCCATACTGGGTAGGAAAGAGGATTTTATTTACAAGTAAATGGTGTAGGAGTTGTTTGTGGGTGCATTTTTCAAGAATTTTGGATAATAGTAACAGTATTGCTATATCTCAGTTAGAGCGTCTTCTGTGTGGCGACATGCATGAATGGGCGTTCCTTTGTTGAAGGTTGTGCGTTAGGCCTGGCAAGCCAGCACTTAAAACTCTACTGCCAATCATTAGCGGACTGGAGTTCCGCTGTGGCGACCCCTAACCAGGAAAAGCCGAAAGACACAAACAAAGTAACAGTATTGCTATAAGCTTGTAATTAGCTATTTTGGTAGAATTCCCATCCTTATTTAGTGAGATAATGAAGAACTCCTTCAAGAGGGATGGGACGTAAGTTTCATTAACAGATCTATTAATGAGCATAGACATAGTGTAGGCTATGGCATTTGCAACAATTTTTTAGAAATTTGTTGGGAAGTTTGTCAGCAGAAGGGGAGCAAGGTCTACGTTTACTAAGCAGTTGTTTGATAAGAGATATTGTGACAGGTTTGAGGGAGAAAGGAGATTGGGGGGAGGTAACAGGTGATGGAATAGAGGAAGAGGTAGAAGTGAAGCTGTTGTTAATTGTAGAGATACTTTTCTATAAAGTATGTTTTAAATGAGGAGGATGTGTCAATGTTAGAGTGGTTAGTGGAGGGTTGTGGTACTGAATTAGTTCCAGGTTGAAGAATGTTTTTGATAGATTGCCAGAATTACTTTGGGTTGGATGTAGGGGTTACTGAGAGTCTAAGTAATATGATTTTTTGTTTTTGATGACACGTTTTTTAACTAGATTACACAGTTCTTTATAGTGAGACAGGTTGTAGAAGTTTCTTTTTTTTTTATTCTGGTATGTTTTCCAGGCCTTACCTCAGTTGTACATGATGGATTTGGTGTGTGATGACAGCCAAGGAGAAAATTTACATTTGATTCTTTTCCTTCTGGGGGGAGCTAAGCTATTTAATGTATTCAGGAATATGGAGTTGAATTTATCAACTGCGTCATATACAGGTAGGTATTTAAGGAATGAGTAATTTATAGAGCTTAAAATATTGGTAAACATAAGTGGGTTAAAGTTAGTTAAGTCATGGATGGTTTTATATGCATGCTGTTTGTGTTGATGGGAGACAAGTTGGCTGGTACAGGTGAGATGATGGTCACTAATGGCATCAGAAAGTATTGTAGTTTGACAAACGTTGTTGGAGTGGTAGACAAAAATCCAGTCTATGACTGGGCTAGTGTGGTTAGATTTGTTGATAAAGGTGGGGGATGTATTAAATGGAAAAAGCCTAAGAGACTGATAATATTAGTGGGGAAATGTGTGGACAGTTTTAGCCAGTCAGTGTTAACATATCCCAAGATAATGGTTTCATGAGAAATATTGGATGACACCCAGGATAATATATCTTCTGGAGTAGAAAGGCTGTTGCCAGCAGGAATGTAGAGGGTGATAATACATAGATTTTAGTGTTTATTTAACTTAAGGTTGGAGATAGTTCACCATTGTTGAAGGTGGGAAAGGGGTAGTTATAAGGGGTAAGGGGAAAATGTGATGGATAGACTATGGCAACATCCCCAGCTTTTTATTGAGACAGTCTGACCTTAGCATATTAAAACCTGGGAGAAAAATTTCAGAGGCTTTGATGTGGGGTTAAAGCCATGTTTCTGTGATAACAAGTATGTCAGGGGAGTACTGGGCAATCCAAGCATAGAATTCAGTCACTTTGTTACAGATGCTATGTATATTTATAGAGAGGAATTTGAGTTTAGTAAGACTTGAATTAGTGCAGTGATCAGAGGATGGTAAGGGAGTATCGTTTGGCCCTGGATTAAGATAAATATCTCTGCATGGTAGTAAGGGGTTTTAGGAAGATGAAATAAATTGGTTTTAGTAGAGGAGTTATAAGAAATGAGTTTGGTGTTAGGTGAAAGGATAGGGTGGTCAAATAGTTTTAGTCTGACAAAGAGTATGGGAGAGATTTGATAGAAGTTAGATGTAATAGGTATGGAGTAATGATCAAGATGGTGATATAGGGTGGAAGAGCATGTGGGAGACATAGATCTAGGGGGTACTGGGATAAGGTAGGATGAGAGAGAAGAAAGAGTGAAAAGGAATATGGAGAGGAGACTTAAGTGAATCATGGTGAGGTAGGTGGAGGGTTGATGTATTATATAATGGCTATGATATATATACACAGAAAGTGAAGGTAGGAGTAGCTACAGGATAGATTAGTGATGTGAGAGAGTAATGTAGAATTTTGAAAAGATTTTTTTATGGGAGCTGATTTGGAGGAGAAGAGAAGTGGAGATAACATGTTTTATTGGAGGAAAAGTGCTGAGTATGGTAGGTGAGGAGGGTGAAGTAAAGTAATACTGATGTAGCAAAAAATGAAGTGAAGTAAAGTAATATAGATGCTAAGAAAAAGAAGCTTGCATGGGGTGCTGAATAAAATAATGTATGTGTGGTAGGTTGGTGAAGAAAAGTAGAGTAATGGAGAAAAGGTGAAAGGGGGCAGGGGGAGTAGTTGATGTCAATAGGGGTGGTATGTTGGAATGATGCCTGGAATTGAGAGGAAGTGATGTCAGAAGGGGAGGGATTTGTTGACTATAAATATAGAAACAAAAAGAGGAGACACACAACAAGTAAGTTCAACAGAAACAATCTATGGAGTAGCAGAGAAAAATTGTACAGTAGTAAATTTATAGTATAGTATGAGAGGGAAGAACAGCAAACACAGCAGGGATGTAAAACAAACTGTCGGATTACTTATTATTTCAAGTGGGTGAAACATGGAATACCTGGCAGGAGAATGAAATGTCCATAACAATTAAAGGAGCAAAGGATACTGGGCAGGATAAGCAGTGTGTAGGCAGAGAAGAGTATGTGACCGTTTGAGATTAAAGAGGGGAAGAGTAAAAGGCAGATTGGTGAAAGAGGGGTTAAGAAAGAGTATGTTAGTAAATATGAATGCACAAGTCTGGTTTAGTTTTAAGATAGAAGATACTAGAAGTTCAGGACAGGCTTTTTAGCAGTACTAGAGAAATAGCATCGTTAAATCTATGCTGTCCTAAGTTAGTAGAGGGCCAGCTAAAGATGGGATTAATAGGACACTCTGCAGTATGCAGGTGTGTGCACACTCATCGACAGTATGCATATCACTAGACAATGAACTCTCCTAAGGCAAGTTAAGCAAATTAACAGAAATCAGTTGGACAAATAGCAATTGAGGCATTCACCTACACTAGTTCAGTTAAGGCAATTTGCCAGTAGGAATAAAGAATTCCATTAGTTGAGGTATATCCAAGCCGAGACTGAGTCTTTACTGCTGAGGATGGTAGAAGCTCGTAGCCCAAAGTGGATGCAGATTGGTCTTCTTGGGTGGGCAGGAAACTAGTTCAGTTAAGATCATTTGCCAGTAGGAATAAAGAATTCAGTTAGTTGAGGTATATCCAGGCCGAGATTGAGACTTTACTGCCGAGAATGGTAGAAGCATGTAGCCCGAGGCAGATATAGATGGGTATTCTTGGGTTGGCAGGAAACTAGTTCAGTTACCTTTAAATAAAACTAAATTATGCATTGTTTTAATAAATGCATTAAAGTATAAAGGATGCTGGGGAGGTTACTATCTCCTATTCGCTTTCTATAATTTCAAACTTTATTTTTCACTGAATTGCTTGTCATTGTACCTTTATATTTTGCATTTTCCATGGTAAAGAATATTCAGAACTCTCAAGATTAATTGCTTTCACCTGGGTAATGAAATAAAATGAGACACTGGCTCTTTCCCACCTATCTGTTGAAAATAGAAGAATTTAAGGAATGGGTAGTGGAAATTATTTGGAAGTAATAATATTAGAGAAGATAGAAATTTCTTCGGAAAATATAGCTAGGGAGTGGAATAAAACTAAAGTTGGAGTTTAAAAATAGGGTGAAAATAAAAGAGAGAGATGGTTAAGACGTAACAAACATTTTTTAGAGGGACTGACAAATGTTAAAGTGTTGCAGAATAAGGGGAATCTTACAAAACAAGAAGAGGAACAATTGCAGAATGCTAAATAGAAAATAAAGTATTACCTTGATAATATGCATGAGTTTAGAAAGACTGCTGTTAAACAACTGTTTTTTGATAATAATGTCAGAACACAAAAACTTTTAGCACAATGACTCAGGCAACAGAAATTAGAAAGGGTTGTTGCCAAGCTTAGGGAGCCTATAACAAGAGATCCTATAGAGGTACTAGAAATAGCTCAGAATTTTTATGAAAGTCTGTATAAAGCAGAGAAATATGGAAATCAAGAAAAGGTACAAATCGAAATGTTTATGTAAGGATTAAATATGTCAAGGTTAGAGCTAGATGATGCTCAATTACTAACAGGATAAGAGGAGATGGATAAAAATGATGATGTATAGCCAATCCACAGACAAGTCCCCAGTAATAGATAGTATTCCTGTGGAAGCTTGGAAGCTAGGAGAGAAAAACTGATAAAGATCTGGAAGGTTTTGTTTAACAGTATTTTAAGAGGAGAAGAAGAACCAACATCCTTAAAAAAATTGGTGGTGGCTGTAATACCCAAAGAAGGCAAAGACCTATCAGATCCAGCTTCATATAGGCCCATTTCAATCCTAAACCACAATTATAAAGTGCTTATGTCTATAATGGCTAAAAGAATGGCAAATGTGATGCCAAAATTGATAGATAAGGATCAATGTGGTTTTGTGGAGAGGAGGTAAACATCTGACAACATTATTTTTGATGATACAGAAGGAAGCAGAATTTACAATATCCCACTTGTGTTGGTGGGCCTTGATGCAGAGAAAGCATTTAACAGAGTAAGCTGGTAGTTTATGAAGATGGCAATGAAAGCATTTGCATTTCCCTGATAAAATTATAAGGTTGATTACGTTTGGGATTACCCAATTTAAAGAGGTATTTCAGAGAAACACAGTTAAGGCTCCTATAGATAGCACAAGCAGAAACCTATAATTCAAAGTAGAAAAGGATGATGATGAAATGGGGGGAAGCTCAAGAAACAATGAGAGACAGGGATTTTGGATGCAGATCCTTAAGGGGAATAACAATAACCATATAGAATATTATATTCATAAAGTAGAAAGTATTCTAAGAGCTAAGCCAATATGGGAATGGAGAAAGGAGATTCTTCTGATATGGATGATTGCAATTAGGGATACAGATAATAGGCAAGAGGTAGTTGAATTTATTTGGAGAAAACTGGCAAAAGAAACAAGGTATTGGGGTGAATAATTAGAGAAGGAAAGGTAATAGAATAGGAAGACTCTAAGAATTTATTTGGATTGCAGACTAGAAATTGCCTTCTCTATCAAGGATTGATATCAGAGTATAGGTAAAGAGAAAGAGATGGGGGATCCTATATGAAAGACCACCACTGGTAAAGTTTTTAGTAGACTCTAGAACATAAGTTGCTGTTAAAAAAGGAATAATTAGTAGAGCACATAAAATATTGCATGATAACTATAAGAATCAATCAGAGGAGGTTCAAAAGGATTGGGAAGAGAGTTTGGATAAGCAATTCACAAAGAAACAATGAGAGGATATATTTATGTCTTCCAAATATGCAACAAAGTAGTCTAGAAGATTTAGGATCTTTGCTTGGAAGTGTCTACATAGGTATTTTTATACTCCAGACTCCAAAGATTTTTTTCTACAGGTAGACAGCAAGTAGAGGTGTGATGGGGAAGAAAGAGGGAACATATTTTTTGGGAGTGTAATGAACTGGCAGACTTTAAAGATTCCCTGAAGCCAACTCTCTCAGAGATACTGGGTGAGCAAACTGGTATAGCTAAGGAAATGATTTTTTGAGCTGTGGTACAGAATTGGAATTGCCTAGACATAGGCCTTGCTGAGTCTAATTATGGTAGGTGGCAAAAAACAGTTAGTAGAAAATGGAAATCAAAGTCTAAACCAACTGTACTAGAAGTAGTAAATATAGTAACAGAGCTAAAACAACTGAATTGGGATCTTTAGAAATGGGTAGGAGCAAATTAAATAGAAAAAAGAAATGGGAATTGTGAAAACAATAAATGCAGAGAAGGAACAATATTTAAAAGAAGGCAGAATTTGAAAGAACTATGTAATGTTTGACAATGACTGGTTAGATTATAAGTGATGTATAATTTTTGTAACTAAAATTATGTCAGTATGGTTTGTGATGTATGTTTGCAACTAAAATGATGTCAATATGGTTTGTTTTCATTTTTATAAATGTTTGATTGCCTATGTTATATGCGATAATTTAATAAAGGTGTTTCTTGTTAAAAAAAAAGATTAATTGCTTGGACCTGTGGACATCTTGTCTGTATGTAAAAGTAGTCAGTAATAAGGAAGAATAGCTATTTGCAGATGAGTGAAGGAATCTTTGTAAATTTCACTCAGAAGAGAATGTACAGAATTTCCCTGGCTAACTGCCTTCAGCTGCAGACTTCTTGTCTCTCACTGAGAACACTTGCAAATGAAAAAAAAAAACAAATTAATATATTTATGAATGGAAGAAACTTAACATTTTTCATGGCTTTCATAATTTTGTCTTATGTTTCAAGCCTATTTGCTTACAAAAATATTTATTGATTAAGCTGAAGACATGAATCTAGACATCCACCTTTGTTAAAACAAGGGGATTATCATCTTAGTTCTACATATAATATATTCTATACACTTCTACACTCCACCCCATCATCCCAAGATCACAGCATTATATTAACTTAAACTTGCTTCTCTTCAGCCATTTTTCACTTATTATACTATAAAACCTATATTTCTTATAACTAAAAAGGGACTTGTTTACTTTAATGTCCTTAACACAGACAGCAGTCAATGAAAAGACCCCAACATTTAAAATGCCCCTGACTGCACACTATACAAAGCTGCTTTACAATATAACATGTAGTTTATATCATTAAATGTTTTATACAATACTAATAAGAACAAAATTTGTTTTACTTACAGTTACTTCTTTTTTCCCTTTAGAGCATCAGGACATACATATTAAAGATATAATGCTGGGTATATGCTTTCCAGTCCACACAGAAGTTTAACAAAGTCAACAAAAGTTTAGTATTTTTGCAGCAATTTTTATTTGCAAAGCCTTATTTCCCAAATGTGTATGATGCTTTAGTGTCTCATATTTATTCGCTAATTTCGGTGTGGCCGGTCTTTTTCCTGATCATCTCTGTCTCCCAGTACTAGACTCTGGTAAAAGTCTGAGGTATACCTGATTCTTTTAGTCAATTTCTGTGCTTTTTTTCTGTCTCTCAAGCATTTTCCTTTGGAACATTAGAAAATATTTCACTGGCAAAGTCTCTCTATGAGCTTTATTGTCAGAAAAATTAAAATCATCACTGGCTCACGTTTTGTTCAATAAATTTTTTAATTTCCTCCTTAACATATTCTGCATCAAAAATGCTTTTTTTCTCTCCAAACATCTTTATTATATTTTCACATATGACAAAAGCAATCTTACATTTATCTTGTTATCTTCCTTGTTATAGGCTCTGTAAGCTTGGTGACAGCCCTTTCCACTTTCTGTTGCCTGAGAAGTTGTGCTAAAAGTTTTTGTGCTGTAGAATTATTATAAAAAAAGTCGTTTAACAGCAATCTTCATAAACTTGTGCATATTATCGAGGTAATCCCTTATTTTCCATTTAGCAGTCTGTAGTTGCCCCTTTTCTTGTTCTCACAGATTCCCCCTATTTTGCAACACTTTAACATTTGTCAGTCTCTCTAAATGATTCTTGTTACTTCTTAGCCATATCTTCCTTTCCTTTATTTCCACCCTAGTTTTAAACTCCACTTTAATTTTATCCCACTCCCTAGCTATATTTTCAGAAGAAATTCCTATCTTCTCTAGTAGCTCCTGAATTAATTCCAAAACCCCCTCCTTAAATTCCTCTCTTTTCAGCTGATGTGAGAAAGTTCCAGTGTCTCATTTTTATTTCATTACCTTACGTTTTTATTTTAGTGATTATTGGTGCATGATTTGAAATAGTTATTGGGTATGCTTCAAGACCTTCAATTACAGTGGATATAAAAAGTGTGCACACCCCTGTTAAAATGTCAGGTTTTTGTGGTATAAAAGAATGAGATCACAATAAATCATTTCAAAACTTTTCCTACCTTTAATGTGACCTATAACCTGTACAATTCAATTGAAAAGCAAACAAATCTGTTAGAGGAATAAATATAAAAAATATAAAATATACAATAAGCTGGTTACATAATTGTGCACACCCTTAAACTAATACTTTGTTGAAGAACCTTTTGATTTAATTACAGCATTCAGTCTTCTTGGGTACACACCTGCCATCAATTAAAGAGACTCTGATTAACCCCAAATAAAGTTCAGCTGTCCTAGTAGGATTTTCCTGACATTTACTCAGTTGCCTGCTACAGCGAAAGCCATGGTTTGCAGAGAGCTTACAAAGCATCAAAGGGATCTCATTGTTGAAAGGTATCAGTCAGGAGAAGGGTAAAAAAAATTTCCACAGCATTGGATATACCATGGAACACAGTGAAGACAGTCATAAAAAGTGGAGAAAATATGGGACCTCAGTGACGTTGCAAAGAACTGGGCATTCATCCAAAATTGATAAAAAGATAAGATGAAAACTGGTCAGGGAGGCTGCCAAGAGACCTACAGCAACACTGAAGGAGCTGCAGGAATTTCTGGCAAGTACTGGTTGTGTACTACATGTGACAACAATCTCCCATATTCTCCATATGTCTGGACTATGGGGTAGGGTTGCGAGACGGAAGTTTTTTTCTTACACAGAAAAACACCCAGGCCCAGCTAAAATTTACAAAACAATACATCAAGTCTCCCAAAAGCATGTGGGAAAATGTGTTATGGTCTGATGAGACCAAGGTTGAACTTTTTTTTGGCCACAATTCCAAAAGGTACGATTGGAGCAAAAACAACACTTCACATCACTAAAAGAACATCATTCCCATGGTGAAGCATGGTGGTGGCAGTATCATGTGGGGTTGCTTTTCTTCAGCTGGAACTGGGGCTTTAGTCAAGGTGGGAGGGAATTATGAACAGCTCCAAATACCAGTCACTTTTGGTCCAAAACCTTCAGGTGTCTGTTATAAAGCTGAAGATGAAGAGGAATTTCACCTTTCAACACCAAAATGACCCCGAGCATACATCCAAATCAACAAAAGAATGGCTTCACCAGAAGAAAATTAAAGTTTTGGAATGGCCCGGACAGAGTCCAGACCTAAATCCAATAGAAAAACTGTGGGGTGACCCAAAGAGGTCTGTGCACAAGATATGCCCTCGCAATCTGACAGATTTGGAGCGCTTTTGCAAGGAAGAGTGGGCAAATATTGCCAAGTCAAGATGTTCCATGCTGGTAGACTCATACTCAAGAAGACTGAATGTTGTAATTAAATCAAAATGTGCTTCAACAAAGTATTAGTTTAGGGGTGTGCACACTTATGTAACCAGCTTATTGTACGTCTTTTTATTTTTTATATTTTTCCCCTGACAGATTTGTTTGTTTTTCTATTGAACTGTAAAGGTTATAGGTCACATTAAAGGTGGGAAAAGTTTTGAAATGATTTATTGTGGTCTCATTTTTTATATCACAAAAACCTGGCATTTTAACAAGGGCTGTGTTCACTTTTTATATCCACTGTAAATGCACATGTTCCTGTGAGATATAAATTCTATCTAGTCTAGCCTAGTTTTTGTATCTTGGAGAATAATATGTAAAGTCACTCTGAACTCCTAGTACTGAATTCACATCTTCCATGCCAAACATTTTCTTAAAATTCTTCAAAAATCTACCCTCCTCTGTTATATTTCCATTCTAGAATCCCAGACACAGCTTCACTGTTGCAAACCAAATTCCAGTCTCCACCTATAAGTAATATTCCATGTTGAAAGCTAATTATTTCTCCCAGACTTTTCTTAAGATCCATTATAACAGTTTTAGGTGGAATGTAAATGCATGCCAGTGTAATCCTCCTCCCTTGCCAGTAGCCCCTTAGTTGTCCTCTTTTCCTTTGCCCTAGATATTCTGCTGAATAACCATCCTGAAAACCTTTCTTTATCAAATTCACATGTTCAGTTCTTTCCAGGCGTGTCTCCTTACCATAGCTATTTGCACTCTACATTTTTAATATAGTTCAATACTCTTTCTTTTCTATATTTATCTGTAAGACCATTCAGATTGAAAGACATCACAGAAAGCATCATTTTCTTTTATTGTTACCACCTTTTATGTATAACTGCTTTTTTGTTAAATGTCTAGTTCCAACTTTTATATTACATGTATATACTGTTCGGCAAGTTGGTCTTTTATACATTTGTTTCTTGTCATATCCATTTCAGCCTATGCCACATCTTACATAACTTTTTTTTTTTTTTGAAAGCCTTCAAACAGAACAAACAGCCCCAACCCCCTATAACCTATTAACTTTATAATAACACACACAAAACTACATACATCTTCAAATATTGACGTTTGTGCTTCCTAGTAAGAACAAAATGTTCTAAGCTGATAACCACACAGACTGTCTAGAGTTAACCAAAAAGAAAGGTTAGTCATATTAAGATGCATGGCACAGCCTGTGCAATTAGTAAGTGCTATTTGATTTTGTTTATCTTTATAGCTCTCCCAGCTGAGAAAACACTTGAATGCTTTCAGCAAACACTTTTTCCAAGCCATTTCTCTTTATCAAATTGTCTTCTAGTGACATGCAATACAAACTCAAAACTGCTAAGGGTATCTTGTTTACCAGAAAAAAAACTTATAATATTTAATATTCTTTTTCATTTACATGCTTTGTAATAAACATGTTACTGGATAATGCCTATGGTCTTAACTTGGTCATTTCCCTATGCAAGCATGGGAAAAAGCACATTGATTTTTCTTTTGTAATACTGTCTTAACCAGACCTTTCCTCTCTCCCTCACTTCTCCTCTCTCCCCCTTTTTACATAGCTAGTTAAAGCTTTTTCTATTTTTCCAGTCTCTTGTTATTTGAGTTGATACAGCCCTTCACTGTATCATTTATTTTAATCACCTCTGAGTACAATTGATTTTTTTTTCCCCTCTTAATTACTGGAACCCATCTCCTGAACCAAAGCTGAAGCTTGAACTGTTTTTTGCTGAATAGCAACCAGTGTTTTCTCTTCACTTTTTCTTGTTGATTTTCTTTCAGGCTCTCCAGATTTCTATTTTGCTGGTATTCAGGCAGCGTACATACTAGCCAGTAACTGAATTTTACCAAATATCAGTTTCAATGGCACTCCTTTTTCACAGTTTCTGTTTTCAAACTGTGTGAGCTGAAATGAAGCTGTTGCTCAGTATGCAGCCATCTTGGAAGTCCAGTCCTACAGTAGCTTTGTTTTTCTTCTTCAACCCCCTCTTCTCTATTCAGGACACCCTTTTTCCATGTGTATGCAGAAGACTTAGAAATAGGTCTGCCCTTGGCTAATAAGGGGTATTAAGAAACTTGTGAAGCAAGGAGGCACCACCTGATAATCATGGAAACAAAACCAGAATGCAAGAAATCTGCCTCAGAATTACCTAAGTAAAAAAAAAAGAAAAAACTAGAATAGTCCTACCATCTTACTGAATATGGAGCTACCTTTCACTTTAGGGAAATCTTTGTAAAACAAACAAATAACTTACTAAAAATGTAAACAATCTTTCCCTTAATCAAAACGTCACCCTATTTTTTCAGTAAAGATGCTAACAATATTTTTAAAACTCATCCATCTACATCTTACATGTATTACTTTCTGGTATACTCTTGCCAGCTTTAAAACATTCCATCATCATCTCCCTTCACAAACTACTTTCCACTAGAACCAATAAAGACTGGCAACCTATCTCTACTCACTATACTTTAGCTAATATAGTTGAAAAACATCTTTACAATCAACTACTTAAGCATATAAATAGGTATGGATTTCTGTCAGACAGACATCATGAATTCAGAAATGCATTCAGAACCACATGGCTCTATTTTCTGCTACTAATTTAACCTACTGTAACATCAATGAGGGACTCACTACTATTGATATCTTTGTAGATCTGACAAAGGCATTTGAAACAGTTGACCACAGTCTGCTGGTCTTTAAGCTTGCTAAATTTAACTTTGCAAAATACCACCACTTCATTCCAAAGTTATCTTGAGAAGAGAACATTTTAGGTTCACTCCAAAAACTATGTCCACAATTGGTACTTTTAACATGGGCATCTCTCATGTTTCAGTTTCAGGCCCCTTACTTTTTCCTTATGTGTTAGTAACATTCCTGATGACCTTCCTTTATTAATCATTATTCTGTATGCTAATGACATAGACCTACTTCAAGCTAATAAATGTCCCATTGCTTTGCAAACATAGCTTTAACTTTTCTTTGCCAATGGGCTTCAGCCAATAAATTTTTAATATATCATAAAAAATAATCTTATTTATATCCCCCTCACAAAGACCTTTAGTTACCCACAATTACTATATCAGACAGCCATAATAACATCATTTTTACTGTTACTTCAGTCTTACCCTTGAACAGAGCTGGATCCAGCAGTAGGTAACGTATGTAGTTGGCTACTGCCCACTGACTTGGGGGGAGTTCACTGGGGGCTGCCACAACATTTAATTTTGAAATAAACAATTTTAAAACAAAAAAGCTACATTTTTCAGCTGTCATGCATTTTTCTTTAAGGATACTCTGTGTATGCATTGTGAGATGTGGGATGTAACATGAAAGATTTGGAACATACAGTGGATTGAACTGTTGCTAAATGACATAATCAATGAGATTTGAGCTGGATACTTCCATCCTTTTGGAACATACATTGGATTGAACTGCTGCCATATGACATAACACATGAGATTGGAACTGGAGTCTTCCATCCTTTTGGACTGAACTGTTGCTGAACTCTGCTGCTGTTTTCCTTTTGGATTGAACTGCTGCAGAATGACATAATGCATGAGATTTAAACTGGAGACATCCATCCTTTTGGACTGAGCTGCTGCTGAACTCTTGTTGGAGAACTTTGCTGCTGCTTTCCTTTGGTGGAATGAGAAACAGATACTCAGAGGTGTGTGTGTTTGTGTGAAATGCCATAGCTAGGAATGGCAAGTTAGCTAATTAACTTGCTCAGGCTCAAACCATGTACGTTAGCTACAGGAGACAAGAACCTTAATCCTCTACACCACCTACCAAACAACTTTATTAAATGTGTTGAACTAGGTAATTTTGTCTTTTATTGTTTCATTTTGTTTCACTGCTTACTGATCAAAATCTTGAAAACTACAATGGTGCATTTTCAAGGAAAGTCAGTTTCAGTGTATTTTCAAGGCACATCAGTTTTAGCATATTTCTGAGGAATATGAATTTCAGTGCATTTTCAAGGAATGTGAGTTTCAATGCATTTTCAAGGAGTGTGGGTTTCAAGTGAAGAAACGTTTACTGTTGCTCATGCTATCTTTCAATGTGTAACTATTTTGTTTAGTAAATGGCCTTCAGTGTTGTGCTAGCAAATGTCAGCATGGTGTTAGTAGCACAACAGGTAGCATGTTTGCCTTTGGTATAGAAGGCTGTGGGTTCTATTCCCACGCCATGTATATGGCTTGCTGATATTGCAGTGCACTTTGAAGGGGTGGGTTTTGCACTCCTGAGTGTATTCTGTTTTGGATGAGATGTTAAACTGAGGCTGCATCTATCTGTCTGTGTTAATGGTAGATGCTGTCAGATCTTTTACATCCACCTGAGCTATCAAAAAGAGTAGTGGGAAGTTCCCTGATACCCTGCTTACATTTTCCCTAGTAGTATAAATACCACCAAGGTCTCCCTGCAAAGACATTACTAACCTTGTGATACTAACCTGGTCAACAAAGGAATTAAAAGTTTTGAATTAAGTCTAGATCTCTGCCTTCATTTCAGAAGTAAAGAAGAAAATAGTATGCAAGCTGACAGTTCTGAGGAGCACTTATGGTAATTAGAGGGAAAAGATAAGTAATGGGACACTGGAATGACTGTGGGGTGCACTGGTCCATTCCCTTGTCTAGGTCCCCATTTGACCATGATCCAGTTCTATCCTTGACTGTTTTCTTACCATCTTCACTTAAACAGATAATATTGTTTATAATAAGTAATTTCCCAATTGAAACTATTACAGCATTCCCACTGTTCATCTCCTATAGCTATGTTTTCCCTTGCTGCAAAATATACTTGTGTATGTCTGTAAATATATGTATATATGCATGCTCGCACGCATATGCGCACACACACACACACACACACACACACACACACACACACACACACACACACACACACACACACACACATTTTCTTCTTCTTTCGGCTGCTCCCGTTAGGGGTCACCACAGCGGATCATCTGTTTCCATTTCTTCCACACACATATTGACATGAAAACATTTTTTCACTCTTCCTGACTTTTTGGAAGTGAAAGTATGGGTAAGATGCTGGAACTCACCAGATTCTTTTTCATCTATGTTCTTGGTCCATTTTTTAAACTTCTCTAGTTCTTTCTGTGTTTATTTTTTGATGAGAAATGGTATATTCCTAGGTAGCTATGCTATAGATCTTAAAGTTGGGCCTATGTGTAACTTGTACTGATAGGTCTTCAACCTCATTTACTTTAAATTGCTGTATTCATTTAGCATTTATGTACGTTAATTTTGTTAGTGTTACTGCCTATGTTTTTAATATCAGTTACCCCTAGTGACATGGCTCTTTGCTATCTCAAGAGAATTGATGAAAACCCTTATCTGTCACTCTGTCTTTCACATTTCTGTATACCTTGGAATATTGGTTAATTGGGGAAGCTTCATTATTATAGACATTTATTCTTGCATTTGCTTTCTGCAGCTTAGGCTGTGGCCTTAGTTGGTTACAAATATCACTTGTTAGTAGGATAATAGATGCACCGAAATCTATTAATGTTCTCACATATAGATTCATTATATTTGCCATTGATTGTGACCTTTTAATGTTGATTTTCTAATCCATTGTGTATACAGATGTTTGCTCTTTCACACTGCTGTGCTTTTCACTTGTTTTGCTGTCTTTTGAGATAACCTATATGCATAACTTTCTGTTTTGCTTACTTTTGCCTCCCCTTTCCTGCCATACATCTTGCCTTTGTAATGTACATTGCCACTTTTATATCTGCACACTCTTACAAAGTGATTTTGTTTTGTTTTTTATTTTATTTTGCAAGATTGTTCTTTATCCACACACTAGCCTTTGATTTTCTCAGGGCCCTATTCCAAAAGACTTGCTCTCTTACACTGAGAGCAGGCTGAGAACAAGTGTTTTGGCATCTGGCCCCAGTGTAAGCCTATTTATAGGCCTTATACCAAAGAAAGTCACTTACACTGAGAGAAAGACTTTCAGAATCAGTGCAGACTTACACTGAGAAAAACTCTTTTGGAACTGGTGTAACTCATTCTAAGCCTTTTGGTTTAAACACTTGGGCTTCGGACCAGTTGTTTCGCACTGAGAGGGTTTGTGGTCTGCACTGTAGTGGCAGAACAGGTAGCTTACATCCTTCTAGGTTGGGAACTGCTGATTGAGGGCTCAGTGTCTGTTATTCTAAAAGTGTATTAATTCTGGTTTAAGCACTTGGGCTTTCAGGCCAGTTATTTTACATTAAGAGGGTTCGTGGTCTGCACTCTTGTGGGAGGAGAGGCTGGACTCTGCCCTTCTGAGCTGGGAATTTCTGGTTAAAGGCTTATAGTGCATGCATATCTGAACTGCTTCTTACTGAAGTTGGTGCGCCTTGTTTGCTGTGGCATAGACTGGATTCGGGCCTGCTGGATCTAGCTTTGTTTGTGTAACTTGAGCACTAATCCAGGCATTCTCTAAAGTATTCAATTGTATTTATTACTGCTTGGTAGTAACTTGATTAAAGTGTAGCTATCATTCTAAGACTTTTGGATTAAGCACTTGGGCTTCAGACCAGTTGTTTTACATTAGGAAGGTTTGTGGCATGCACTGTGGTGGCAGGACAGGTAGCTTTCATCCTTCTAAGTTGGGAACTGCTGATTGAGAGCCCAGTGTCTGTTATTCTTAAAGTGTATTAGTTCTGGTTTAGGCACTTGTACTTCAGGCCAGTTATTTTACATTAAGAAGGTTCGTGGTCTGCACTCTTGTGGGAGAAGAGGCTGGACTCTGCCCTTCTGAGCTGGGAATTTCTGGTTAAAGGTTTATAGTGCCTGAATATTTGAACTGTATCTTACTGAAATTGGTACACCTTGTTTGCTGTAGCATAGACTAGATCCAGGCCTGCTGAATCTATCTTTGTTTATATGCTTGTTGTTTGTTTGCTTGTTATTTCCCTGGAACGCTAATTCCACCTAATACGCAGCTTCTCAGCGCTTCTGTGGATCACTAGTGATATCTGCATTGCTTACTGTACTTATTTCCTTGTTTCACTTGAAAGAAAGTTACTGTTTGTCGTATTTGCATTTAAGTTACCTGTAACACATTGCACTTAAGTTACCTGGCACTTGCGCGCTAAAGCAATTATATAAGTCAGCACTAAAAATTAAAAGCACTACACCCTCACTCCCCACTAGCCCTTGTTTTCAATTATTAAGGAATTCCCAATATTATTCTAGCATGTCCAAAAGTCAGTTGTCAATCTCCTCTCCGGTCCAGCTGGTGAATCTGGGAATCTTGAGGCAATGGTACAACTGCCTCATGTACACAGACAACCCTCTCCTCCTCCCAACAAATTCCAACACATGTGAGAGATGCAACCATATAGCCAAACTGGAGGCTAAGCTCTCTCAACTCAGTACTGGCATAACCAGTCAGGAGGAGAAGGAAACCACACTCACTACAATTCCAGTCTCACATAGACCTACCACGACAGCAAACCAAACACATAATCACACAAAAACATACTCGGAGGCTCTAAATAAAGATCTGCCTAAGCAGCAGAGACCTCCAAAGCAGACACCCAAGCAACTGCTACCCCAAAACAAAACACGTGCAACACATATCTCACAAAGCCAGTGTGCCGAACAGTCACAGCCCTTAAGACTAAACAACACACCTGATACACTTGTAATAGGTGACTCTATCGTCAGGCACACTGACGTCCCGTTCACCAGGCTGAACAAGGAGAGGGTCACGGTGAGCAGCCTGTCGGGTGCTAGGATCCGCCACATAACACAAGCACTCAGGTCACTCCAAGGCAAGTACAGATATGACTCAGTCATTGTCCATGCTGGTGTGAATGACCTGAGACGTACCTCCCTGGACTACATGAAAAGAGACATAAAGGAGCTCTCTGAGCATGTAGCCCAGGCCGGTATGACCCTGACCTTGAATAGCATCTTACCCTCACCAAGAATGATGCCACAATATGAAGACAAGATGATCAATTTCAACAATTGGCTTAAGTACTGGTGTCATTCAAAGGGGATCCAATGCCTGTCAGCTTGGGATGATATGCTTGACAAGCCACGATGCTTCGCTAGGGACGGCTTGCACCTGTCACCCCTGGGCTTTCGGATATTGGCAAAGGCTCTTGCTATCCCCATAGTGCCTTTTTAGGCAAGGCTCAAAAGACAAACCCACCTCCATAGGTATCACAAGGGATAAGAAACTAAGAGTAATGCTACTCAACGCCAGAAGTCTAAACCTCAAGATGCACGCACTTGAAACTCTCCTTAGCATGGAGAACATCGATATCTGTGCAGTAACAGAAACCTGGTTCAAGGCTCCTGAGAGCACCCCAGCACTACCAGGTTATACCTCATACCATGCTTTTCGGCCCCAAAACTTGGACCGAACCACAAAAGGAGGGGGAGTATCGATATTCATCAAAGATACCCACACCTCCAGGTTGGTGGCAGAGCACGAAGCATCAGAGACTATCCATGTGCAACTAACAGTGGGTAAAACTGCCTTCCAGTTTATAGCCTGCTACAGACCACCCTCCCAAACCCAGGAACCCCACTCGGCCTTTCTGAGAACACTGGAAAATATGAAGGTCTCTCCAAACACCATTATATTGGGTGACTTCAACTACCCAAACATAGACTGGGAGCATTACTCTAGCTCCAACACCCTAGCCCAAAGGTTCCTAGAATTTATAAACTCAAATGCTATGGAACAACTTGTTACCACTCCCACAAGAGGGGAAAACATACTGGACCTGATCATCACCAACATGGGGACTCTATGCTCCAGACCAGAAGTGTATCCCTCACTGGTAAGATCAGACCATAAACTAATCTCACTGGATATTCACATCCCGACCCCACCCCCTGCCCAGAAAACCACAGTGAAAAACTTCTCTAAAGCAAATTTCACACTCCTCAAAACCGAGGTGGAATCCTTCAAAGCCCCCGGGCCTGTGGAAAATATGGTCCAGACCGCAGAATCCTTTATAAATGCATTCTATGAACACCTTCAGGAATGCATGGATCATGCGATCCCAAATAAAACCAAGACCCAATCCTCCAAAGGCAGACGTCCTGTCTGGTGGACCCCAGCCATAAACAAACTATACAATAGAAGGAGGAAGCTACTAAATGATAGAGCAAAATCCCAAAAAGGGAAGGCATCACTGATCGGTATTAGCAAAAAACTACGGGCACTCATAAAATTGTCTAAGGCCAGCTTCGAGAGAAAAATTGCACAGGACACTAAGGATAATCACAAGGCTTTCTTTAGTTATGTTAGGAACCTGGGTGGTAATTCCCAGATATGCTCAGAATTAGTCCAAAATGACAAAAATACACTGAACCCACAGACATTGCCAACATCCTAGCTGACAGGTTCAGCGCAAACTCCCCCCCCCTCCCCACCAAAAGGGCAAATATCTATCCCAGCAGAGTGCTTCCCCCCTGACATCTCAGATGCTCAGGTAAGAGCCGCCCTCTCCAAAGCAAAAAACACAGCATCAGTGGGACCAGACGGTGTCCCAGGCTGCGTCCTACATGAACTCCAAGAAGAGCTAAACCCATACATAAAACTACTGTTCAATCTCAGCCTTACTACAGGATATGTGCCCAAAGAGTGGCGTACAGCAACAGTGGTCCCTCTCCATAAAGGTGGTGCCTCAACAGATCCTGGAAACTATCGCCCCATAAGCCTGACTAGCTTGGTCTGCAAAGCTATGGAAAGGATCATCATGGACCTCATAAATAAAGATATTGGGGACCTACAGACACTGGATCCTACCCAGTTCGGCTTTGTTAAGGGCAGATCCTGCCTCTTAAACCTGGTTGATTTCTTTGAAACAGTCACCAAGGCCATTGACGAGGGAAGGTGGTCCACACAGCCTACCTGGACCTCGCAAAAGCCTTCGATACAATACCCCACTCGGGCATTATAGATAAGCTCACCAGCTTAAATATAAACCCCTATGTTACTAGATGGATTGCAAACTGGCTCAAGGACAGAACCCACATGGTTAGAATTGCTGGAGCCATGTCAGACTCCAAACCAGTTACAAGTGGTGTCCCACAAGGCTCAGTCCTGGGACCTCTCTTGTTCGGTATATATTTCTCGGAGGTACAGGCCAACATGGAAGGACTGTGGCTGACCAAGTTCGCAGATGACTGCAAACTGGGCACCATAATCGACTCTCCAGCCAATACAAGCATCCTCCAAAAGGGCCTCATAGAAACAGACAACTGGTGCCAGAGCCATGGCCTCAAGTTAAATGCCAAAAAGTGTATAGTCATCCCCTTTGGCAAAAACAAAGTGCCCACAAATTACCACATAGGTGGTAATCCATTAGGTACAGAAGAAGTAATTAGGGACCTGGGAACCCAAGTTGATAGCAATCTCTCATTTGACAACCACGTGGCCAAAGTGGTTAGAAAAACATTTTATATAGCCCACCTAATCATGAAGGGATTCACATCTAGATCAGGGGAGGTCATCGTGCCTCTTTACTCATCCCTCATCAGGTCCATAATTGAGTACAATGCCCCTTTTGGGATGTACCTTACCAGACACCTGCAGCAACTGGAAAGACCCCAAAAGTACCTCACCAAGAGGATCAAAGGGCTCAAACAGATGCCATATGCTGCCCGGTTAAAGAAACTCCAGCTCTACTCAGTGGCATACCACCTGTTCAGAGGTGATCTGTGCCTGACGTATAAAGCCATGTCCAACCCGGAATTAATGGACATGCTGCACCTCAGAAAATCCAAATCCCATCGAGCTACGCACTCGAGAGACTTGAATGTCAGCACTGAAATAAATAGGACATGCTGGAGGGACAGATTCATAACCCAGAGGCTCCCTTCACTCTGGAATAAAATCCCAGTCCAGGTTAGGCAGAGTCCCTCATTGACTCTCTTCAAGAGGAATCTTGATGAGTGGATGGGAGATCATAGGTTTACCCCGGGTATCACTTCTGTGTCACTGTTAGACAGAGGCACAGTATACTAACCTTGAAAAAGGGCATAGCAAAATAAATTTAAAATGGGTGGCGAAAGCCAAACACATTCTGGCTAGGCTTATAAATGCCCTAGGGCAGATAGCCTAGTATGAACCTATGAACCTGGTCCTCTGTCTGCTGTTTTGACATGCTTTTTGATTATCTTTTATATAGTTACTCTTCTCACTATTACAGATTTTTTACCTTGTCTGCTTTGATAATGTCTCATGTTTTGCATTTCTGGGACTTAAAGAGGCCTTAAAAAAATCTAGAATTTCGGTAATGTAGCATTTGTTTTGGCTAGTTCTTTTTCCTTAGTCTTCTTGAATGAAAGTCTGTGTCAACCATGTTTTATATCTTTATCCGTGTCAAATAATTCACAATGGTTTTCTAAGGCTTGAAACTTAATGAATGTCATAATGTGCATCCTCTTAGTGTCATTCTGTGCAGCACTTCTCATTGAGCACACGTCTTCATTTGGAAGTGACTGTCTTTTCTTTTACATCTTTTAAATTTGTCAGCTTAGTCTGCCACATTCCTGAATAGTTGGTAGATATGATATCTTACCACATGTAATATCAGTGCTTTCAGTCCCTAGGATCTAGTTATGTCAAGGGCAGCGGCAAACTTGCTGAACCCTGCAACCCATTTTTTTCTGCTGTAGCTGTTTATTTTGTTTATCAGAGCCACTATGAAACATTACAGACCCTGGACACTACAGACCCAAACGTCTCACTAGTCTTATATGCAAACCTATGGAAAGAATTATCATGGAAATTATCTCTAATGACATAAGACACCTCTAGACACTGGACTCAACCCAATTTGGTTTTGTCAAGGGCTTGTCAAGCCTAAACTTGGTGGACTTCTTTGAGAAGGTCACCAAAGCAATGGATGAGGGAAAAACTATTCACACTGCCTACCTTGACCTGGTCAAGGCATTTGATACAATACTCCACTGGAGCATTGTTGACAAACTGAAGAGGTTAGGTATAAAGCCTTATGTCACGCAGTGGATAGCCAGCTGCCTCACAGACAGGACCCATGAAGTTAGAAATGGGGAGTCCACCTCTACAAAGAGGCCATTCACAAGCAAAGTCCCTCGGGGATCAGTCCTGGGACCCCTCCTTTTTGGCATTTACTTCTCTGAAGCCAAGGCAAACGTCAATGGCCTCTGGCTGACTAAATATACAGATGATTGCAAATTAGGAGCAGTCATAGAACCCCCCCCCCCTCATGGACACAAATGTTCTCCAGGAAGAGCTAAAACAGACAAATAACTGGTGTCAGAGCCATAGACTAAAACTAAATGCCAAGAAATGCATAATAGTAACCTTCAGGAAGTCATCTATCCCTGGTAACTCACATATTGACAATACACCCCAAAGAGGTGACCCAGTAGTCATGGACTTGGGCATGCACATAGACAGTAATCTAGCCTTTGACCATCATGTATCTACAGTAGTGAGGACATCAGTCTATGTTATAAGCAGCTTATAAAGGTTCAAGGATGTGATTGTTCCACTGTATTCTGCATTCATCAGACCTATCATTGAGTGCAGTGCCCCCTTTGGTATGTATTAACCAGGCACATCCAACAAGTTGACCATCCACAAATGTTCCTCACTAAAATAATACAGGGTGTAAATGACATGTCATACGGAGACAACCTTAAA
>NC_056733.1:96441147-96503647 GCF_019279795.1 Protopterus annectens
CTCATTGTACTTATTTAGTATCATTATGTATTTAATGTATGATTTAATATAGCAATAACCCACGTCTGGGTGTGGATAATGCTGGATTTACCCATGGTTGGTGTGGTTTGATCACGAGGGCTAAGACAACCATGGGTAAATCCAGCATTGCCCACACCCAGACATGGGATATTGCTATTATACAATGACATTATTTAAGGGAAAAAAATACTTTTCTTAAATAATGTCCTTGTATAATGGTTCCGTGCTGTCCTTCCGTGGCTAGTAGAGATCCTGTTGCTTTTTTTGATGTACTGCGCATGCGTATAGGACCCCACGCATACCCAGTACATCAGTGCTTTGGAAAGTAAGCAAAAGAGAAAAGATCTCCGTTGCTCCGTTTTTCTTTCTTTTTTTTTAATTAAAAAAATAGTTTGGGGAAATTTAGGGGTAGGAGAGCTGCAGTCCCGATTCCGCACATATGAGAAAGACAGCTTGAAGAAAATACAAGGGAAATCAGGTACGTGTATTTAATTTTATATAACGTACCTGATTTTCCTTGCATTTTCTTCAGGCTGTCTTTCTCGTATGTGCAGAGTTGGGACTACAGCTTTATTTTTTTTTAATACAAAAAATTAAAACTTGGACAATATACCAACAGAAAAAAGCCCGGGCGACCGGACCTTTTCCAGTGGTATATTGTCGGATTTACAATGGGTACACTGGTTGAGCTGGCCAATCAGCATGCACGTTTTGGAATACTAATGGCCAGTCATTGTATAATGCTTGCTATTGTCTTGTTCATGTATAATGTTCTTCTTTCTTGTATCATTTGCAGTTTTCTCCCTGGGCCTCTGATGAAAATGGGTTCCTGACCCAGTTGAACTTTCCTAGTAAACAAATGTTAAATAAATAAATAAATAAATAAAATGGTTTGTGACACACAACATGGAACACAAATCTACTACCAGTGTAATGTGCATTACCATTCTTAATGTTTGTACACTCTTGCAAACTGATTGCTTTTCTTACTGCATTTTACTGTTGCTCACCTGTTTGTCGCTGACACTTTTAGATATACATGTACACCTCGAAAGGCACATTCTTCCTGGAATTTCAAATCAGCCTGTCAGTAGCTCTTACTCAGTGCTCACAGTTGTCAATGCATCAAAGGTCAGTCCTCAATCCTATGCTTGGACACCTGGCTTGGGAGATAGTGCCAGTGGGTCAGTGGTCCTACCTCGCTGTGAGAGCACCGTATCTGGCATTTTAAATCAAAATGATATCATGACCACATCTTTGTATGGATCTTCTTAAACTGGCCATCTTGTACAACATGACAGATGCACAGCTTCAGCTTATCAAATATAAATCCAAGCATCTGTTTAATTCAATACCTTAACTATATTATATGGGAGGGTTTAACAGTATTGCAAAATAATTCAGTTTAGAAAAGCCCATGAACTAAGCTTACCAACAAAACCAGTCATAGTTTAAAGTATAAAGAATGTTAAACAAGCAATAGCAGATCACATGTTAAACTGTATTTAACTCTGTAGTGTAGAGAATATATACAATTACCTTAGATAAAAATGACCTTCATTTTGTTAAAAATAGATTATGTTCAGAGTAGTGACTAGCAGATAAATGAAACAGTGTGATGAAAGTAAAACCAGCCTTCCTTTAGACTACATAAAGCCTGCAAGCAACCAGATGGCTTAAAGTAGGCTGACTTGCTATAGCCCATGGAAGAGCTTCTGCTTTGCTGGAAACCGCAAAACAAATTATCTTGATAGGCTGCATGATGTATGAGGATCCAGTAAACCAATTCATTTGACTTTTATGTACAAGTCTGGTGTTCATTTACACTTTTTACACTAACCTTCTTATTTACAGTGTAGCGAAAATCAGAAACAATTAATGAAGCAATCTGGTAAACGCAACAAAGAAAGATGCATACAAACATGAAAAGACAGACATAACATATGATTTTAAGATAGAGCAAACTGTACTAGCAAGACAGCATGGTCACAGCAAGTATTTTTTTTTATATTACTGTAATAAAAGGTTCAGGCATTAGTATTACACTCAAAAGGCATACATCATTTCGAAACGTTTCACTAAAGACCAGAATACCTTGACATGACAGTACTAATTGACAGTGACATTTTGCTAGATTGTGATATAACTGTAAAGCCAAATATGATGAATATAAGAAGGAATTTAGATTGCTGACAAGAATGCAAAAAGAAGATCTGTATATATTAAGGAGTATACTTGCTATCATATGTGTATATATAGTACATAAAGTCTGAGGTAATTATTATTAAGGAAATATCATTTATATTTTTTTAGGTTTTTCAGAATGTTGGATTTAGGTTCATAGGTGTATACTAGGCTAATGACCACTAAGGGCATTATAATCCTTGCCATGCAACCCAGATATGACCCACAGATTTGATTTATATAAGGTGTGATTTACTGACTGCCTTTGTCCATTAGAGATATAGGCACCAGATCAGGAGTGAATTTCCAGTTACCCATCCATTGGTCCAAGTTGCGCTTAAATAGGGGATGGGGAGCCTGTTACAGAGAATGGGAATTCTCTGAGAAGCATATTTGTCTGTCCAACATGTCCTATTTATGCCACAAGCAAAATTTAGGTCTTTGGTCTAGTAGTTCTGATGCTGTTTTTTTTGTGGATGTGCAAAAGATTCATCAAAACAGAGTCCAGGGATGCCTTGTATGCCAGGCAAAGATCATCTCTCAGAAGTTTCTATGATAATGAGTAAAGAAATAGAGTTGTGGGACATTCGGTTTATTCCCTGTATTCTTTTTGTAAGGAACTTTTGTGGACAGCCAATTGCAGCATGTGTCTGATCAGGTACATACAAAAAGGGACATTATATTCTGTGATGGGTCTGATGAGGACTGAGGACAATGGTATGATGACCTCTCTGGACCTAGATGTCATGCCCTTACTTATATGTTGAGGAACATAGAAGGATTTTCTTACTACCTTGGACACACGTTGGTCAAAATCTAGGCTACTAGCTACATGAGTTCCCAGATCCCTGACTAGTGAATCAACATTTAGGGGTGTTTGGTTGATGACATAATTACCTGTGGTGGCCAACTTCCCATAAGGTACTATAATGCATTTCTTGCTACTAAGTTTTAAGCCATGGCTTTTGCAAACATAATTTGTCTATGTTAGACCTTCCTAAAGGGTGTTCTTGTCTTGGGGGGATTCAGTGAATGCTCCCAGGTTACAATCACCTGAAAACTTTTATCAGTCAGAAGCCTTTGACACTGGCTTTGACCTCTGAGAAATAGATGACAAAGAGGAGTAGGCCCAGCACAGAGACCTGTGGGACTCCACTCGTGGCTGGCCTCTTTGTGGAGGTGGCCTTATTGATCCTAATCTCTTGGGTCTAATCCATGAGACAGCTATCCAGCGTGTTATAAAGGGTTTTATATCTAGTTCTGTAAGTTTGTTGACAATGCCCAAGTGGGGTATTATATCAGATGCTTTAGCCAAATCTAGGTAGGCAGTATACACTGCTTTCCCCTACTCTATTATCTTATTGACCTTCTCAAAGAAGTCCACCAAGTTCAGTAAGAATGACCTTCCTTAGACAAAACCAAACTGGGATGGATCCAGTGTCTGAAGGTCTCCTCTGTCCTTGCTGATAATTTCCATGATAATTCTTTTCATGACTTTGCAAATAAGACTAGTCAGACTTATGGGTCTGTAGTTTCAAGGATCTATTGACAGTTCTCTCCTATGAAGGGGAATGACTGTTGCAGTCCTCCATTCTCATGGCACAAAGCCTATTTTAAGACTATAGTTAAATAGTGACTTCAGGGGTCCTGATAAGTTGCATTTTAAACTGTTCAGGAGGCATCCCAGAATGTTATCAGGGCCCACTGAGGCTGTGTTCTTGGCTTTACAGAGCACAGCCAGTACATGCTCTCTAGTTATAGTTGTAGAGGCTATGTTTGAGGGTATTTCTTCAGGGATGGTTGGGGGTGATGGGGAAAAGTTGGAAATGAATTTGTCTGCTACCAGGTTTACTATATCACCAGGCTCTGTGAATGTGGCACCCTTAACCATGTGGTCAACACATTGCTGTGTGCTGCACTTGAGGTTTCTGACATAGCTGAAGAAGGCCTTATGGTTATCTTTTACCTGGGAGGCTACTGTAACCTCAAAACAAACCACAGGCTACAGATCCAAAGCATTGGCTCTGTAGCCTGTGGTTTGTTTTATTTTCTCTACAGTTTGTGGTTTTGTTACTGTAACCTCAACGTTTGCTTTGTTTAAGCAATTACAAGGAAATGGAAATTAAAGTCTAAACCAACTATACTTGAAGTAGGGAATATTGAGTAGAGTTAAAAGTACAGGAACAGGGATGTTTAGTAAAGGGTAGGAGTAAATTACATAGGAAAAAATGGAAACTCTAGGAACAATACACACAGAAAATGTTTTGATGGGGAAATGAGGTTTGAGAGAAGGCAGGAATTGAACAATTTATGTAATGTGGCTTTGATTATATGATACAGAACAACATATGTGAAGTGTAATGTTTGTAAATGCGAACTTGTTAATATGGTTTGATTGCTTTTATATAAATGTATGTTTGCCTATGTCACAAGTAAGAATTCAATAAAGGTATTTAAAAAAGTTGTCCTTGTTTCATCTAATTTGCCATCTTAGTTGCCTATTTACTCTTCCTGATTTTGCCATATTTTTTTTCCCTGTAGTTGTATATCCTGTTTAATTTGGGATGCCTCCAGGGCGGTTTGTTTTAGGGGCTAGTCCTGGGCTTACTTCTGGTAGGTACAGCAGCCTCTATGTAGCCATGGCTGCTGTGTTCTCTGGTTTGGAGGGGCATTGCATTTTGACACACTATCACTTAATAAAAGAATGAAAGGTAGTTTGCCTTGGAATAGTTTCTGTTACTGGTTTTAATGGGATTATGGAGTTGATATAAGTATGTAATACCTTATATTGTGCAGTACTACACACAGGTAGCATCTTCCAACTGCCATTTACTCAGAAGAGTTTATGATCAAAGGAACATGGAATTAATGGATCTCTAGTGCTCAGGATACAGCGATAATGTGGTGCTTAATAAGTCCATATTTTTTATTGAAGAATGAACTCAAGAAAAAGAATAGGATTGAGTCATATGATTAAATGTAGAGAGTGTGTTAATATAGGATTGTACTTATATTGTAAACGTTTGCATCAAAAGGTTTCAGTTGTGCACTTATGAATACAACCTATCTTCTATTGTGTACAGATAGTCCAAGGTGAAGCTCTATGTTTGTTAAGGGCACACTCCACATGCTGTTTTGTTGTAGACTTGTAGTTCATGATTGGAATGTGAACAAAAACAAGTAAAGTTGTACCCAGAATGGATAAAAATGGACTACTGAAATGACCGTTTATTCACAAAAACAAAATATTACTACTTTTGTTCAACTTAACATCTTATCTTAATGAAAAACTTCAGCTCATGAAGAAACATTTAGAAAGTTTTAAAACTCAAAGCAGACATTAAGAACAACTCCAGTAATAAATAATACAGTTGATGGGAAAAATTATGTTCCATAACTAGACTTGACACTAAAAGATTTTTTTTCAGGGTTGCAGGCCCCATGTACCCCCAGTATGGAGGAAAGGCTTCTGTCCTTACCTGTGTGTGTAATAATTCTTAACTCACAGAAACACAGAGAAAAGGAAAAAAAATCATCGTCTCACTCCTCTTCTTCATGTACAGAGAAGCAAAAGCACAATGCCTGCAACATATTTAGTTCTGTTATGTTGGAACGTTGACTATGGGAAACTGGCAATGTTTTTGTGACAATGCTATGAGACATGCTTCAGTAATAAATGAGTGAGGATCAGTTTCCACATGCTTTGCATTGTAGATACCTTCAGTGGAAAAAGTGAGAAAGTGAAAATTGTAATTCTAAGCCCAGAGAGACTAGAAATGGAAGTAGCCAAGTAAAGCATTAGATAAAATTATATGCAGTGACAGTCTATTTTGTGTATATTCTGTGTCCACGTTCCTGGTAATATATTAGAAAAGAGGTTTTAAACATGCAGAAGATAAAAACTGTATGGAGATAAATACAAAAGCATTTTAACAAATTAAAATAAAACCTAATATATTTCTATTGTTAAGGAAGCTAGAGTCCTTAGAATCAACATGCAGCAGTAAAGCTGATCAATGAATAAAACACAGTCTGCAAGAAGGACAAAGACAACTCTTGAGCTTATAAAACTGAAAACCAGTCAGTTGATCTGATTGTTCCATAACAAAGAAATCATAGACTCTGTTTCCCAGACTGCAGCTGCTTCTTGTGCGCACTGCCTACTTCTATTAGAAAGTAGTATACTGTTCATTTGTGGTCAGAAAGGCAGGAGATGAATTCTTCAAAATACCATGCAGGAGCAAATAGACACAGTCACTACTCTGCTGTCATGGAGGAATGCAGGGATTTTTTTTCTTTCTTTTTGTTTTAATTCCTGAAAAATGCTGGAGTCCAAAGATGCACAGAGATGTTGATAGTTGCTGTAAGCAATGCTTAATATGTTTGAAGTGCAGCCCTTTATAAGGGAAACCCCAAATGGTTCATTTGCGACTTGTGTAAAGAGCATAGTGCAATTTGAAATTTTCAGTCATTTACCAACCGAAAAGGATGTTTCTGATAGATGTTGGCATTAATGATATGTTCTCCATGTGGATCACATCAGATCCTCTAATTACTTAGCTGAAAGAGTGGACAGGTCATTTGGACCCAAGACTTTTCAAGATGAGGCTTTTCCCAAATAAGTGAAAGTGACAAGGGAATGTGGAGCTCTGTTTCATTTGTAACTGAAAAGTATACATTTCCAGAAAATGATCAAAGGTTTCACATACATACTATTCACAAACATCAGGTGTGGTAGAATATATGAGAGAAAACACTATACCGGGTACCACACAATAACGTCTTTATTTAAACAAAGTAAAAAGGAGAGGTGAGCGCTTTCGCAACCTTCGTTGCTTCATCAGACAAAGAATTAACTGTTCAACTGCTTGTTTTATATCACTCTCAGTTAAAAAAAAAATTTTCCAATTAGTGACATCATACAACTTTTGAAAATTTAAAGGCATATATGACAAGAATATTGTAAAATACGCATATGAATATAAAATATATATACAAAAATGTAAAGTATGTTCATATTTATGCATATCTAATTTAAAACAGTTAAATAATCTCATTAAAATGCATATATATAAAAAATGCATATAAATAAAAATGCATAGTATATTCATATTTATGCATATCTAATTTAAAACAATTAAATAATCTCATAAAAATGCATATATATAATATATATATAAAAAAGAATGCATAATACAAAATATATAATAAAAGAAATATATGTATATATATATTTTTATTTTATGCACAAAATTAATTGTGTTGAAGGCGTCTAGCTTTAAGAAATGGAACCAGTGATGTACAACCATTTAAGCCTGGATATCTATCAGCATTGAGCTTGATAATCCATCTTTGTTCTCTGCTCTCTGTGAAATTTTCTATATCTCCTCCCCTCACATTTCTATGTATATGTTGTAAAACAAAGAACTTGAAAGAGTGTGAAGGGTCAGTGTTTAAAACATGTTGAGCAAGCGCACTAGTAGTTTTGTTATTTCTGATGTCTCTTATGTGTTCCAATATTCTATCCTTTAAGTTTCTATTTGTTTTTCCTATATAGAAGGCATGACATATTTGGCAGAAACAAAAATAAATAACATCTGTGGTTTTACAGTCTGCATATGAATGAGAGTATAGTGTAAAATTTCTAACAGGATGAATATATGGTGTAGTACTATGAATATGTGTACAAGCAGTACAAGACCTACAAGGAAAAGTACCTTTGCGTCTGGAATTATAGGTAGTTTTTTGACGTCTTTATTACACAATTGTTGTTTTAATGTTAGATTATTTCTGAAACTGAAACTAGGTGCATTACCAATGAAAGAATGTAAACAAGGAATCTCATGTAAAATGTGCCAATGTTGTTTAATAATATTAGTATACTGATTAACATTACTAGCATACTGAAAAAACGCTCTAATGCTATTATTTTGTGTATTATTTCTCAAATTACTGCTATCTGACGTAATAGAATTAGAAGATTGAAAATACGCTTTACATTTAGAGTCCCTGAGTGTCCAAGCATCAGAAATAGTTCTATCTATTTCATCCATATGATATCCTCTTCTTAAAAAATCAGTTTTCAATTTATTCAAAGCTAGTACTGCACCATTATCATTGTTGTGTAATCTTAATGTTCTGTATACCTGCCCCTTGAGCATATTTCTTGGAATGTGTCTAGGATGCATACTGGTTTTGTGAAGGTATGTATTTTTCTTCGTGGGTTTGTGAAAACTTTTGCTGGTAAAACCTGTCAACTCTGATTTGATTATATGTACATCTAAGAAATCAATCTCAGATGTAGAAAATTTGTATGCGAATCTCAGAAAATCAGTAGTTGTATGCAAATAGTTAATAAATAATATAAGCTCAGATATATTGCCTTTCCATAATAAAAAAACATCATCCACAAAACGTGTATACCATAAAAGCTGACTAATAAATGGATTCTTATCAGAAAATACATGTGTTTGTTCCCAGAATGTAAGAGATAGATTAGCATAACTATTTGCACATGGTGTGCCCATGGCAACGCCGATCTGTTGCAGAAAGAATTGTTCTTCAAAATATGCAACATTATTTTCCAGAATAATCTCTAACAAACTGCATATAAGTTGTACTTTTTCATTGGTGAAGCAATTATTTCTTGTAAGAAAATTTCTAATCATATTAATGCCCCATGTATTCGGGATACTTGTAAACAATGACTCTATATCCATAGTAACAAGAGCAAAGTCATTAATATCTGATAAACTTTCAATTCTAGTATGTAATTTCCCTAGAAACATTTTGGTGTCTCTTAAAATATTTTCACATTTGTCTAAAAGCACATGCAGTGTACTTTCAACATAAATAGACAGTGGTTCTGTACACCAACCAGTGCCTGAGACTATGGGACGCATTGGTGGCAGACTTCTGTCTTTATGAACCTTTGGTAAGCCATAAATCTTAGGAATAGTTGGATTCAAGACATTAAAGTATTTAAACAGTGGTTCATCTATTAAATCAGTAATTAATAAGTCAAAAATCAAAAAAGACACTTTATCAATGATGGCATTCAGTGTAACTTTTGAGATTCCTCTGTATGTATCATTATTAAGCAGTAACTTATACATTTGTTGTACATACAATTGCTTATCTAAAATAACAATACCTCCACCTTTATCTGCCTGTTTAATAACGACAGAATTCAAGTTCTTTAGTTCATTCAGTGCTCTATATTCACTTGTATTTAGATTTCCATAGTAATAGTCACTCAAATTATCATCATATATCTGCCTAAAAGATGTTTCACATATATCAAGGAATCTTTGTATACTGGGAGTATAAGGAATGAAAGTGCTAGGCTGTTTAAACACATTCATATTATTTGTAACATTGTTTGGGAACAAAACTTTTAGAGACAAATTCCTGCCTAATAATTTAAGGTCTTTAATCATTTCTGTAAGATTAGCCTTTCTAGCAGGTATAAATGAAAGGCCCTTATTTAAAACATTCAACTGTTCCGGTGTTAAAATAATAGAGGAAAGGTTCAAAATCAAACCTGTAGTTAAGTCCGTCTCCTCTTCGGAGAATGTACTGCTCCTTCCAGTGAACCCAGTTGCAGTGACTGTCCTTTGTGTACATATTGTTTCATTCGATTCTTATAAGATAGTGGTACTCTCAAAGTGAAGTCGCCTTGTTTGCTGGCATCTAAAAAAATACTTTCTGTGTTTTCAGTCACTTGTATGTTTGAAGTTCCTTCCTTTCTTAGAGTCGATGAAGTATGACTTGTAAATGGTAAAACTGCATATGTTTTCTTTGGAATAGCTCCTAATTTACTGTTTTTATCTTTTAAATTACTGTTTTGTTGGTCAGAGGACTCAGAAACAGGGAGAGTTAAACTGGTGTTCTTCTCCTCTTGCATACAAGCTGTTTCAGTTGTCAGAGAACAGGGAGTGCCTTGTGTAACTGCAGCATAGGTGGAATCTGAATTTAAAGGTGTAGTATGCACATTCCTTGCCTTGTCAGAAACAGTTTGATGTCTAAAGTTATTTTCTTTGGGCCATGAGAAGACATTATTTAAAGCAAAATCTTTTTTGTCTCTGTTAAGTTTTGATAGTTTAATGTTTTGCAGCTTCCTTTCATATGACATGATGTTATCCTGAAGTTCATTCATTTTAGAAAAACTGTATCTTGTACAAAGTTCTTATTAATAATTGATTCTGTGGCAATGATTTCAGCTTTAAGTTCATTCTCAATGGGTAGAAAAAAGTCAATTAAGAGATCCATATATTTTGTACTGAATTGTAAATTCAATTCTTGCCATTTTCTCAAAAGAATAGGAAAAGACTCACCATATGTAGGCATATTCAGTATTCTTAGACCACGTGGAATAATTTTGGAGTCTAGTGATGCTTGCAGATGTAACCGTTGCCATTGGAGTCTTTTGTATTTGTACATCAGATTCTCAAGTTTTTTATATTGGTTAAAGAATTCTGATAGATCTTGGTTGTTTCTATTCTCTTGTATATTTTCACTGAAAGACGCTGTAAGTAGTGGATTATTTGGAATATCCAGTATTCTAAGAAATCTTTGATGGTGACCATCATTCGATGAGTTGGTATCTAAGTTTTCCATAGACGCGTGTGTCCTTATGCCGAATAAAAATAAACTAATAAACGAAAAGCAAAACGGCTATACAGGTAAAACCCAGTATATAAAAATATGGTAGAATATATGATTACAGCAGTCAAACCTCAAACGTTATCAAATATTTGAGCATAGGGAGGCTTACCCAGTTACTTTTGTCTTAATGTCAAATCATTTTCACAAGAATTTGAAGTTTTGAGTTAATGACAAGTCAGAGAATGCTTGTTAATTTTCTGCGCAAAACTTTGCAATTATTAGGACAACAGGAAGGAGTCCAGGGCAAAAAAATTCCCAAAGGTCTGTAGGATAATCTATGTAACTGCCCTAAATGTGCTTCTACTAATGTGACTAAATCTATATAAACGTCAAACTGTTGCTTTAGATCTGGGAGAGGAAGTAATGTGTAAACTTCTTTCACAGCTAGAGCTCTAGGAAGTTAACTGGACAGGTCCTCAGGGGATGCTTGGAAGGAAGGGAATGGTAAAGAGTAGAAAAAAAGACAGGAGTAACCAGATATGTCCCTCAGAAAGATAGGAATGACTAGATGGTCCAATTTCCAGCAAGTAAAAAATTATCAACATATAGTTCCAGTTGCTGTTTTTCACGTGTCTTATGTTCACCTACTAGAAGCCAAACCAAACTTTGCCAGTTGTGAAACAGCTATACTGTATACATCATGTGATGTCTGTGAGATTATTTTTTTAAGTCAGCTAGCTATTTATATATGGTACTTGCTTGTGTTGTATCCTGCACACTTCATAGCTTACAAAAATTGGAAGATCAGTTTGGAACTGATATCTTCATGTGTGCCTTTACAAATAAAGATATTAAGAAAGCAAGAGTTCATTCCTTTCTAAGGACATTGTTAACTAAAATATCTGTCGTTTAGATTAATAGATAATGGGATTTTTACTGACTGGGTGGTAGGATGTGGAATAACAAATATTGCAGTGAGAAATATTCTAAATGATTTAGAAATTTACAAAAAAATATAATTTTCACTAGTAGATTATGGGGTGAATTTAGATTGGATGTTCACATTCCTATATTTTCCCAGCATATTCATTTTGTGGACAGAATGTTGGTAAAACATGTTACAAGAAGTAATCTAGTCATATAAGATTGATTGCAGTGACAAGGGATCTAACATTCTGGGAATTAATCTTCTTACTTTTGGTCAAAATTCTTTTCCTTTTATTATAAAGCTTAATGAGATTATCATTCCACCATGTGGGTTTGTTTCTGGTGTTTGCCCTGCATTTGTTTATATGGGGTACAGCTGCATCTATGCAGCTGTTTACATGCTGGTATAGTGTGGTATACATTTCTGCACATTCAATGGAGTTAACTGTGTTTGGTAGGGGTTTGAGGCTTGTCAACGTGTTACCTAGGAGTAGGTAGTCTGTCTTAAAGAAAACTTGTTTCTACCTGTGAGTAATACAAGTGAGAAAAGCCTGTTGGTACTCAGTTTAGCCAGGATTCCAGCAAATGATTTACCCCTCCCTCAACCAAAAGGCAACCATACATTTCTGATTATCATACTACAGTACACTACTGTGCTGCTGCCCCCCCCCCCACACACACACACAATATAACTGCCTTTTATGTGAAGCTTTGTTCTATGGTACATAACCAAAATATGAAGATGCAAGACAAATCCTTGAAGAAGTTTAACAAAACTGTTACAAATACAATTAAGCACACAACTAATTATACACCATAAAATGAACATAATGATCTCTGCTAGCATACCTGCACCCTTTTATTTTCACTTATGTATTTAATGTGTGATACATGATGCTCCTGTGCTGGCCACAATGCTGCCCCTTAAATCTGCATACCATGGCTTAAGTGCTGCCTTTGCTACAGCTGAGAATACACGATGTTAAAGCAATATTTAACCAGTGTAGTGGGAGAAATGGACACGCTTCAAACACACAGACAAAATTAAGAGTGTAAAATTGAGCCAGCAAAGTCCATTACTATGCCCGAGCAGTGATTTATGCTTGTTACACTACTAGTTGTTCATTGACTGGCCAGCTCTGTGACAGACCAAGTGAGCCCAGACTGTGAGCAAGGTCTCAGTAGCAGTTCCAATCCATAAAACGTCAGGTGGAGTCTTAGTGATTAGGTGTTATTTTTCAGATCCCCTATTCTCTAGGGTAGGGGGAGGTGACATTTTCAGCTCAGTTCTACTAGTCATCAGTATAAACTGAGGATACAAAGTGCACAGCATGTAATAGGAGGGACAAGGGTGTAACAGACTGTTCACAGCTGTCATGAAAGCAGCATACAGGGTCAGCCTCTTCTCTCTCTGCCCTCTCCTTGGACACATACTCAAAAGCTTTCTACAGTTGCGGAATCCTGGACCTTTGCGGACAATCCATATAGGTCCTAGGGAATGTAAGAGTGATCGAGAAGAGGCTGTGCCACACAACTGATGGCAGATAGCTGCTACTGTGAGTAAAGAAACAGCTGTCTACTTCTTATTCTGAACTTTCCCTATGTGATGTGTCTTGCTTTGCTTGTATGACTTGGTTTACTTACCAGTTAACAAATACAGATGTCCTATAAAAGGCTTGTGAAAGAATGTTACTATAGGTGGTGCTAGTTTAATTCTATGCTTAGGGCACAGCTCATAAGAACATGCATTTTCTGAATGAAACTCAAATTTATATCATTATTTAGTTATTTCAGTCCTCAGTGATTTACCATAAAAGCACACATTTTATGAGAAACACAACAAAATTATGAGGTAAAAATTTGGACAGCTGAGAAGTATGAAGCTCACTCAATCATGTCTCAGATGGCATAAAGGAACTGGTAAAAAGCATTACTTCCTTTCTCATGGCATCAGACCCAAGCAGATTCCACGGCTTTATGGTTGGCCTCACTCAACAAATAGATGGCCAATAACAACCTAAACCATTTACCCTGTATTTCCTTCCTCTCAGCCTGCTTGGCTTGGTGTTCCTTCAGCAGCCGGGCAGTGCACAACTTATATACAAAGGATTGTGTCTAGCTCTAAGGTTGGCATTGTCCCCTTTTAATGTGTCCTCATTAGGCCAGTCATTGAATATAATGCCCTTTTGGCATTTATCTGTCCAGATGCATGCAATAACTGGAATACCCATTATGATGCCTTACTAAAGGGATATAAGGCCTAAACAATATTTCCTATGTGGACTGACTCAGAGGCCTGTCACTATGCTTAGTATCCTACAGACTGCTAAAAGCTGACCTGTGTTTGACACACAAGGCATCCTCCATCCCATTACTGATGGATTTACTGCACTTCAGGAAGTCAAATGGCATTAGAAACACTTGGTCTAGGGATCTCAGCTCTAATGCAGAACCAACAGAACAGTTTGGAGAGACCGATATATTTTACAGATGATACCGTTGCTATAGAACACTCTCCATCCAGATAAAACAAAGTTCATCCCTGTTCACTTTCAACCACAGTTTAGATCTGTGGAAGAGGAACAGAAAATTTACCCCAGGACTGCCCCAGTACTAGTAATGGACAGATGCAGCTGCTAAATGCTTTATCCCATGCATGGTTTCCCTCAAATTATCTATGCTGTGATCCCATTTTTTTAGGGGTAGTATGTAATTATCAACCATGGGATGGGTAAGGCCAATCAATAAACTAATGGGATAGGCTATTTTTAGCACAAAAAGGGAAACTGTTGAGGCTTAAAATGGCCGACAAGGATAGCTAGCCTATTACTTACCTACTTACCTATTACCTATGAACAAAAGTGTATCTCACATCAGAATTCTAGCTACCACAAATTTTGAGCAGCTGTCAGATCTGGGAAAATAGAAACTCTACATTCATAAAATTCATTCTCCTTAAAAAAGCTGTCTTCAGTGTTTGATCTCTCTAAGTTCAATATCTGAGGGAAATAATCTCTTCTGAATAACGACCACCTTCCAAACTTCATTAAGGCAATAAAAGTGTCTCTATAGCTTGAAATAATTATAAAAAATATACTGAGGAAACAATGGAGTCAGAATCCCCCCCAAAAGACTTTAAAACCAAATAATGTCTGTTTAAAAAGAACACCCATGTTTGTAACAGGCAAAGCTCTCTCCACCAAACAGTAGTAGCCATACCTCTCAACCTTTTAGAGCAAGAAATCTGGACAAAGCCATGAATAAAAAAGTAGGACAAAGGCCCAAAAATAGTGACTTTTTTAAATATTACAATCTTAGAAAGTTGATAGAATAAAAAGGTTTTGCATTAGCATGAATTTTCTGATGGGTATGAAGTATGAAACTCAAATGTCTGTCATTATTTTCTAACTTCACTCATTAATGATTTGCCACTAACTTGCCAGAAAACCACAATTTTATGAAAAATGGATCAAAAATATGAGGCAAAAATCTGTATATTCTGTGAAAATCTGTACAGTTGAGAGGTGTTTAGTCAAGGAGCCAAAGCCATATGGAAGGTAATGCAGTGCTAAAGCAACAATGTATCTAAGGCTGGAAACATTGTTATGATACATTTGGAAACAATTTTACAACACCTAGCTGGTAAAGAAACACAATGGTTGACTAACTCCATGAAATAGCCATAAATAAAATATCAACAAAACTAGCTGCAAAATTAAATATCAGCAAAACAGTAAAATATTTAACCAAAATCCAGTGTAATAGTGAACAGTTTAGTTTGGTAGTCATGATAGGTAACAGATACCATAATTAGAGGAATTAATACTTTAGTACATCTTTAGATGTCTCTCCACTACCATCTTTGAATTTAGTGCAATAAAAGTAACTGGGTTGATCCTTATCATCTTGAATGGGAATTCTATATTATTTTAATAACGATACTTTAACTAAATAATATTTAAATACCCCACCAACCAATCCACATCCTACAACTTGGTGCTTCTATCTCTTTTTTTTTGGGGGGGGGAGGGGTATTGTCCTTTATTTGTTTTTTTCATAGTCCCAGCATTGTCCTGGAAGGTATCTAAACTTTTACTTTTAGTGCAGAAAACGCCAGTGTTGAAGAAGTCAACTGTTTTATTTTTTATTAACCCCTCCAGGCAGCTTGGTAAGCACTGAAACCCAATTTTGAGTTTATCTCCATAAAGTAATAAACGATAATGTTCCATTTTACGTTAAATGTCAGTAGGATCACTACACGAGTGATAAACACTTTAGATGAAGATCACTAATCTGTGTGTCTAAATTTTGTGTGGGAAGAATTGAGATTTAAGTGTCTTATGGGATTTCACTTTCCCCAACGTACTGTGATCTCAGATTTGGTAGATATAAGTAGCAGGAGATATGGGGTGCTGCTGCATATGCAGGGTAGTGTGCAGGGGGCTTGCCCCCACTGCAAAAAGATTTTTTTGTGTTTTTTGTAATTTCATTTCAATCACAGTTAAGTGATTTTAATGGACTGTGATTGATGTTGTATGATTCAGTCACATTTCCATCTGAGGCCCTACCTTTATAATACTCTCCTGCGCTGTCAGTAGGAGTGTGACATGTAGCTGAATTTCTAACATTACTGATGAGATAAAATCGCCAAGACTTTGTGATTATACTTAGCACTTCTGTCTCTTCAGTACCTTCAAAAACTTTCAAACCAGTGTGGTTGAGATTTTAAGAAAATAATATTTTAATTATATATGGAGCTTTATGAAAGTGCACCTGATCATTTCACATTTACTTTTATTCTCCAGAAATCCATATACTTTTATATTAGCAAAAAAAAGGACTTTAACTGAAGTTTTTAATACAGTTGCCTCTGTACGACTGTATCCATTCTCAGTTTTTATAGAACATCCATGGTCTGAATATCTTTACATGAACTGTGTAGGAAAGGGTAAAGGGTAAAGGTCTCAGACATAGATGGAAGGGATGTGTTGTTAATGAGGTCATTACAACAAGAAAATCCACCAAATGCAGGGTATGGAATTCAAATAGTGGCATCTAGAAATGCTGAATATATAATTATTTGCACAGTACACAACAATTAAAATGGTGGGAAGGGTTACAAAATAAGAGGGTTAGATCAGCTGTCATATGAATAGATTCTATATAGGCTACAAATATCTACTTTGGAGAAGAGGGGACACTATACAGGTACAAAGGCTAGTAAAGAAAAGTGTGAAAGACTAAAGTTTTGGAGGAAGACATCAGGAAGATGTGAACATCTGTGGTTAACTGACAGAATTAAAATGTGAAAGGGTATGAGGAAGTAGTTTTCACAAAAATGCTGTGAGAGAATGGAACAGATATCAGAAGATGTACTGGAGTCTGAAACACAAGATAACTTTAAACTAACATAATAATGATGGAATAAAAGTGTAAATAAAATAGAAGAATGGGGGTTGCAAGGTGCTAGTTACATTTTGCAAACAAATTAGATAAATCTGTTAGGCTTTCTATTGGTATATTCATATGTGTGTAAGGTCAGAGCTGTGTTGGGCAGGGCATAGGTAACTGTGTGTGAAAAGTTACACATATTTGTCATTTACTTTAAATCAGCTTTAATCTTTTCTGTCTTGCCCTGTCCAGTCATTTCATTAGATGCCGATCACATTCCAGCTTTTTGGTACCTCAGGCTATGACTTTTTCAAAATGTTGAATATAGCATGTGGCCCTTAAACTGTATGAGCCATAGCTGTTTGGAACATTTTTAGAGCTGATGAGATTCCAGTTGGCAATCTCAGAAATATCCAAACTCTCAACTACTCTACTTTTTGTAGAACACTGCTATGCAAAGCTTAAATGCAACAGTTGTTTTACCAGTTTGCTACAAGCAAAGACCCGTCTGATTTTTGCATTCTCATTAATTCAACCTCAACACAGCAGTTAAAAAGTCAGAGACAAGCTTCCTGGATCACATCATCAGGAAAGTAACCCAATCACTGGTGCTCTTAGCATATACAGTGACGGACACTGAATTTTTATGGTGTTAGCCCTTTTCCTGAAGGTAAGCAGCTGAGAGCTATGAACAATGTGCATTTTTTTAATTACTAAGACAGAAATGAAATATGTCCAAGTGAACTGTGTAAACTTACTCTAGCTATATCTCTACACATGGCCACTGATACTAGCATTCTTGTTTGGTAGGAGTACCACTCCTGAGGTAGCAGTTAGTGACTAAAGACTCTTATACAAAAGCTCATTCTGCATCCATTTGTTAGTACTGTGAATGTATGTGGCACATGCCATCATTTGAACTGTGATATGACTTAGCATAGTATATGTGGTAGTGACCTGAAGTCAAAACATGATAGTTATACTAATTACTAGATGAGCTCCAATAGCAATAGAAGATGAAAAAAATATAATAATGGTAGATTTGTGGCGGTAAGGGGCTACTGGCAAGGGAGGGAGATTACACTGGCATGTAATTTATAGTCTACCTAAAACTGCTATTTTGGAGCTTAAGAAATTTTGGGAGAAATAATCAGCTTTTAGCACTAAATATTACTTACATGTGGAGATAGTAACTTGATTTGCAACAGTGAGGATATATCTGGGATCTAGAAGGGAAAATATAACAAAAGAATATAGATTTCTGAAGAAATTTATGAAAATATTTGTCATGGAAGATGTGAATTCAGTAGTAGGAACTCGGAGAGAATGTACATATTATTTCCCAAAGTACAATATTTGGGCTAGACTGGACAGAAGTTATACTGGTGGTGCAGTGGTGCAGCAGTTAATGTCACTTCACAGGAAGAAGGTCTCCGGTTCAGTTCTCATTTGCAGTGCCTACTCTGTGGAGTCTGCATGTCCTCCCTGTGTTTGTGTGGGTTTCCTCTGGGTACTCCTGCTTCCTCCATGCTTCTGGAGCGTTTCTCCCTGGGCCTCCACTGAAAATAGGCTCTGTCCTAGTCAGACTTTCCCAGTCAACAAATGTTAAATAAATAAATAAATAAATAAATAAATAAAAATAAATACATATTTAACAGGAACATGTTCATTTAATTGAAAGCTTAATCTCACATCCAATAACTATTTCAGATTAAGTGCCAATAAAAACTAAAATAAAAATATCACTATAAAATAGCAAAGACAAGGCTCCAGTTTTCTCAAAGTCACAGCTGTTTATTCAACAAAATACACAAGCGCTTTCACTAATGCTTTTTCAGGTGTGCTTGTTTGTGAGTAAAAATACCTATTTATATCAAAAAGTTTTTAATCATATGACCTAACCAAGTAATCATTTAAAAAGAATTTATGCATTGTATAAAATACTCTATAAGCAACATAATTTAAAACATTTAAACCTTTTAAACAAAGTCATCTACGTAATGGTCTAGTCCTTAAAATAAGTCTAAGGGGATGTTTGTTTTTTGCATTAAAATAAAAATATACTTACTCATTAAGAGGAAAGGAATTTAATGAATGGGTAGTGGAAATTATTTAAGAGTTAATAGGAAAGATAGATATTTTTTTAGACATAGCTAGTTAGTGGGATAAAATGACAGTGAAGATTAAAAACAGGATAGAAATAAAAGAAAATGACGTGGTTAAAAAGTAACAGAAATTATTTAGAGGGGCTGACAAAGGTTAAAGTATTGCAGAATAAAGGAAATCTCACAAAACAAGAAGAGTTGCAACTGGAGAGTTCTAAAGAAAAAATAAGGGAGTATCTGGATAATATGCATGAATTTAGAAAGATTGTTGTTAAGCAACTGTTTTTTGATAATAACCACAGAGCACAAAAACTTTTAACACAATAACTTAGGCAACAGAATGTAGAAAGGATTGTTGTCAAACTTAGAGTGCCTCTTACCTGTAGAGGTATTACAGACATTTAGGGAATTTTATGAACATTTGTATAAAGCAGAGAAATGTAGAAATCAAGAAAGAGCACAAATTGAAATATTTATGGAAGACTTAAGAATGCCAAAGTTAGAGGCAGATAAGGCTCAACAATTAACAGTTAAGATAGGAGGAGATGAGATAAAAACAGTGACATATAGTTTGCAAGGAAGTCTCCAGGAACCCATGGCATTCCTGTGGAAGCTTGGTAGCTAGGAGGGAAGAAAGTGACAAAGATCTGAAAGGTTTTGTTAAACAGTATTTTAAAAAGAAGGGAAGCACAAACATGCTGGAAGAAAGCGGTGGTGGCTGTAATACCTAAAGACAGTAAAGACCCATCAGACTCGTTCATATAGACTTATTTCAATTTTAAATCACAATTACAAAATGTGTTTCTGTCTATAATAGCTAAAAGAAAGGTGTTGCCAAAATTGATAGATATGGCTCAATGTGGTTTTGTGGAGAGGACGCAAACATTTGATAACATTAATAGCACAATGATTATACTGAAGGAAGCAGAATGTAAGCAAATACTGCTGTTGTTGGGGGATCTTGATGCTGAGAAAGCATTCGAGAGAGTAAGCCGGGATTTTATGAGCAGGGCAGTGGAAGCCTTTACATTCTCTGATAAAATTATAAGGTTAATTAGGAGGATATATGAGATATCAGAGACAAGAATTAAAGTGGGAGGGCTTCTCTCTGATAAGTCATGTTTGAACAGAACCAGATAGAGGTTTTGTCTTTCCCATTTATTTGTTTTATATTTAGAGCTACTGGCAAAGAAAATAATGAACTCATAAATTCAAGGATAGAATCGGTATGGTAATCAAGAAAAGTTGGCCCTGTTTGCAGACACTATTATTTTGTACTTGATGAAACTGGAAAAAGGCATCTCAGTGATGTGGAACATTTTGAGACAGTTTCAAGTCGACCACACATGAATTGGTTCAACAATACTCCTACTTACAGGGACACAATAAAATGAAGTATTTACAAGTACGGATTAAAAAGGCTTCTGTTACGGTGGCTAAGGATATGTGGGAAGAGACTAAACAAAAGATAACACAAAAACTAAAACTGAAAGCTCTTGTTTATAAATATGCATAACAAGATACAAGCAGTGAAAATGTATGTAAGTCCCATTAGTTCTACATATAGGCCAGGCATATGTTTACCAACCAGAGAAGAAGTTGTGGGCAATAATTAATAAAGGGTTGAAGGAATTTATCTGTGAGGGGAAGAGGGCAAGGTTCAAGTGGGATACAATGATCCTTCCAACAGAAAAATGTGGTTTAGGATTCCCTGATTTGATGGAGTGTTTTAGGGCTGCACAGTTAAGGCTCATTTACATAATACAAGAAGAAAGCTATAATTCAAAGTGGAAAGGGAGGATGACAAAACATGGGGGAGCGGGACTCAAGAAACAAGGAGAGAGTGGGCTTTTGGATGCAGATCCTTAAGGAGAATAACAACAGCCATATGTAATATTATATTAATAAAGAAGTTGAAAGTATTGTAAGAACTGAGCTAACATGAGAATGGAGAAAGAAGATTTTGCCGATAGGGATGACTGCAATTAGGGGCACAGAAAATTGACAAGAGGGGGCTGGAATTTACTGGAGAAAACTGGCAAAGGAACAAAGATATTTGGATCAAATAACTAGAGTAGGAATGGTAATAGAATAGGAAGAGGCCAAGGAGGCATTTGGACTGCAGGCTAGAGACTGCCTTCCCTACCACTGGTTGACTTCAGATTACAGACAAAGAGAAAGGGTAGGGAGATCCTAATTAAAAGACCTGCTCTGGTAGAGCTTTTAGCTGAATCTACAACAGAAGCTGGTTTTAAAAAAGGGATAACTAGTAAGACATATAAAACACTGAACAATGACTATTGGACTCAGAAAAGATTTGGAAGAGAAATTGGGTAAGCAATTTACAAGGGAACAATGGGAGGACATATGTATGGCTGCCAAGTTCATAGGTTCATAGGTTCATACTAGGCTATCTGCCCTAGGGCATTTATAAGCCTAGCCAGAGTGTGTTTGGCTTTCGCCACCCATTTTAAATTAATTTTGCTATGCCTTTTTTTGAGGTTAGTATACTGTGCCTCTGTCTAACAATGACACATGATAGCCGGGATAAACCTACGATCTCCCAGCCACTCATCAAGATTCCTCTTGAATAGAGTCAATGTGGGACTCTGCCTAACCTGGACTGGGATTTTATTCCAGAGTGAAGGGAGCCTCTGGGTTATGAATCTGTCCCTCCAGCATGTCCTATTTATTTCAGTGCTGAGGTTCAAGTCTCTCGAGCGCATAGCTCGATGGGATTTGGATTTTCTGAGGTGCAGCATGTCCATTAATTCCGGGTTGGACATGGCTTTATACGTCAGGCACAGATCGCCTCTGAGCAGGCGGTATGCCACTGAGTAGAGCTGGAGTTTCTTTAACCGGGCAGCATATGGCATCTGTTTGAGCCCTTTGATCCTCTTGGTGAGGTACTTTTGGGGTCTTTCCAGTTGCTGCAGGTGTCTGGTAAGGTACATTCCAAAAGGGGCATTGTACTCAATTATGGGCCTGATGAGGGATGAGTAAAGAGGTATGATGACCTCCCCTGATCTAAATGTGAATCCCTTCATGATTAGGTGGGCTATATAAAATGTTTTTCTAACCACTTTGGCCACGTGGTTGTCAAATGAGAGATTGCTATCAACTTGGGTCCCCAGGTCCCTAATGACTTCTTCTGTACTTAATGGATTACCACCTATGTGGTAATTTGTGGGCACTTTGTTTTTGCCAGAGGGGATGACTATACACTTTTTGGCGTTTAGCTTGAGGCCATGGCTTTGGCACCAGTTGTCTGTTTCTATGAGGCCCTTTTGGAGGATGCTTGTGTCGGCTGGAGAGTTGATTATGGCCCAGTTTGCAGTCATCTGCAAACTTGGTCAGCCACAGTCCTTCCATGTTGGCCTGTACCGCCGAGAAATATATACCGAACAAGAGAGGTCCCAGGACTGAGCCTTGTGGGATGCCACTTGTAACTGGTTTGGAGTCTGACATGGCTCCAGCAATTCTAACCATGTGGGTTCTGTCCTTGAGCCAGTTTGCAACCCATCTAGTGACATAGGGGTTTATATTTAAGCTGGTGAGCTTATCTATAACCCCGAGTGGGGTATTGTATCGAAGGCTTTTGCGAGGTCCAGGTAGGCTGTGTGGACCACCTTCCCCCCGTCAATGGCCTTGGTGACTGTTTCAAAGAAATCAACCAGGTTTAAGAGGCAGGATCTGCCCTTAACAAAGCCAAACTGGGTAGGATCCAGTGTCTGTAGGTCCCCAATATCTTTATTTATGAGGTCCATGATGATCCTTTCCATAGCTTTGCAGACCAAGCTAGTCAGGCTTATGGGGCGATAGTTTCCAGGATCCGTTGAGGCACCACCTTTGTGGAGAGGGACCACTGTTGCTGTACGCCACTCTTTAGGTACATATCCTGTAGTAAGGCTAAGATTGAACAGTAGTTTTATGTTTGGGTTTAGCTCTTCTTGGAGTTCATGTAGGACGCAGCCCGGACACCATCTGGTCCCATTGATGCTGTATTTTATGCTTTGGAGAGGGCAGCTCTTACCTGAGCATCTGAGATGTCAGGGGGGCAGCACTCTGTTGGGATAGATATTTGCCCTTTTGGTGGGGAGAGGGGGGGAGAAGTTTGCACTGAACCTGTCAGCTAGGATGTTGGCAATGTCTGTGGGCTTGGTGTATTTTTTGTCATTTTGGACTAATTCTGAGCATATCTGGGAATTCCCACCCAGGTTCCTAACATAACTAAAGAAAGCCTTGTGATTATCCTTAGTGTCCTGTGCAATTTTTTTCTCGAAGCTGGCCTTATGAGTGCCCGTAGTTTTTTGCTAATACTGATCAGAGATGCCTTCCCTTTTTGGGATTTTGCTCTATCATGTAGTAGCTTCCTCCTTCTATTGTATAGTTTGTTAATGGCTGGGGTCCTCCAGACAGGACATCTGCCTTTGGAGGATTGGGTCTTGGTTTTATTTGGGATTGCATTATCCATGCATTCCTGAAGGTGTTCATAGAATGCGTTTATAAAGGATTCTGCGGTCTGGGCCGTATTTTCCACAGGCCCGGGGGCTTTGAAGGATTTCGCCTCAGTTTTGAGGCGTGTGAAATTTGCTTTAGAGAAGTTTTTCACTGTGGTTTTCTGGGCAGGGTGTGGGGTCGGGATGTGACTATCCAGTGAGATTAGTTTATGGTCTGATCTTACCAGTGAGGGATACACTTCTAGTCTGGAGCATAGTGTCCCCATGTTGGTGATGATCAGGTCCAGTATGTTTCCCCTCTTGTGGGAGTGGTAACAAGTTGTTCCATAGCATTTGAGTTTATAAATTCTAGGAACCTTTGGGCTAGGGTGTTGGAGCTAGAGTAATGCTCCCAGTCTATGTTTGGGTAGTTGAAGTCGCCCAATATAATGGTGTTTGGAGAGACCTTCATATTTTCCAGTATTCTCAGGAAGGCCAAGTGGGGTTCCTGTGTTTGGGAGGGTGGTCTGTAGCAGGCTATAAACTGGAAGGCAGTTTTACCCACAGTTAGTTGCACATGGATAGTCTCTGATGCTTCGTGCTGTGCCACCAACCTGGAGGTGTGGGTATCTTTGACGAATATTGATACTCCCCCTCCTTTTGTGGTTCGGTCCAAGTTTTAGGGCCGAAAAGCATGGTATGAGGTATAACCTGGTAGTGCTGGGGTGCTCTCGGGAGCCTTGAACCAGGTTTCTGTTACTGCACAGATATCGATGTTCTCCATGCTAAGGAGAGTTTCGAGTGCGTGCATCTTGAGGTTTAGACTTCTGGCATTGAGTAGCATTACTCTTAGTTTCTTATCCCTTGTGATACCTATGGAGGTAGGTTTGTCTTTTGAGCCTTGCCTAAAAAGGCACTATGGGGGTAACAAGAGCCTTTGCCAATATCCAAAAGCCCAGGGGTGACAGGTGCAAGCCGTCCCTAGCGAAGCATCGTGGCTTGTCGAGCATGTCATCCCAGGCTGACAGGCATTGGATCCCCTTTGAATGACACCAACACTTAAGCCAATTGTTGAAATTGATCATCTTGTCTTCATATTGTGGCATCATTCTTGGTGAGGGTAAGATGCTACTCAAGGTCAGGGTCATACCAGCCTGGGCTACATGCTCAGAGAGCTTCTCTATGTCTCTTTTCATGTAGTCCAGGGAGGTACATCTCAGGTCATTCACACCAGCATGGACAATGACTGAGTCATATTTGTACTTGCCTTGGAGTGACCTGAGTGCTTGTGTTATGTGGTGGATCCTAGCGCCCGACAGGCAGCTCACCGTGACCTTCTCCTTGTTCAGCCTGGTGAGCGGGACGTCAGTGTACCTGACGATAGAGTCACCTATTACAAGTGTATCAGGTGTGTTGTTTAGCCTTAAGGGCTGTGACTGTTCGGCACACTGGCTTTGTGAGCTATGTGTTGCACGTGTTTTGTTTTGGGGTAGCGGTTGCTTGGGTGTCTGCTTTGGAGGTCTCTGCTGCTTAGGCAGATTTTTATTTAGAGCCTCCGAGTATGTTTTTGTGTGCTTATGTGTTTGGTTTGTTGTCGTGGTAGGTCTATGTGAGACTGGAATTGTAGTGAGTGTGGTTTCCTTCTCCTCCTGACTGGTTACGCCAGTACTGAGTTGAGAGAGCTTAGCCTTCAGTTTGGCTATATGGTTGCATCTCTCACATGTGTTGGAATTTGTTGGGAGGAGGAGAGGGTTGTCTGTGTACATGAGGCAGTTGTAACATTGCCTCAAGATTCCCAGATTCACCAGCTGGACCGGAGAGGAGATTGACAACTGACCTTTGGACATGCTAGAATAGTATTGGGAATTCCTTTATAATTGAAAAAAAGGGCCAATGGGGAACAAGGTACTCAAGGGGAGTTTGTGAGGGTGTAGTGCTTTTAATTTTTTAGAGCTGACTTATATAATTGCTTTAGTGAGCAAGTGCCAGGTAACTTAAATGCAATGTGTTACAGGTAACTTAAATGCAAAAACGACAGACAAGTATGCAACAAAGTCCAGAAAATTTAGGATTTTTGCTTGAAAGTATTTGCATATATATTGCTATATCCCAAGCAGACTCCCAATTTTTTTTTCTCAGGTAGATGGCAAATGTTGGAGGTATGATGGAGAAGAAAGATGTAACTGAGAACATATAGTTTGAGAGTTTAATGAATAGGCAGATTTTAAAAATCCCCTACAGAGTACTCTGACAGAAATATTGGGTGAGCAAATGGGTGTAACTAAGGAAATTATTATTTTGAACTGGGACACAGGATCTGAACTGGCTGGATATAATAAAGCATTGTTAAGTTTAATTCTGGAGGCTGTCAAAAAAGCAAATACTATAGAATGGAAATCAGAGTGTAAATGGTTGGAGCGTTTCTCCTCGGGCCTCCACTGAAAATAGGCTCTGTCCTGGTTGGACTTTCCCAGTCAAATGTAAAACAGATACATAAATTAAATAAATAAATAATCTGTAGTCGAAGTATTGAATTTTGTAACAGAGATAAAAGAACTGGAAGTGAGATCTTTACAAAAGGGTAGGAACAAATTGCATAGAAAATACATGGCAATTGTGGGAACAATACAAGCAGAATAATGTTCTAGTGGAGGAGGAGTAAGATTTAAGGGAAGGCAGGAATTAAGCCATTTATGTTATGTTTGACTGATGATACTTATGCTAAGGAGCACATGTGATGTATAATGCATGTAACTGGGAACAAGTTAATGTATTTTTTTCTTTAATATAAATGTATGTTTGCCTATGTCTTAAGTGATAATTTAATAAAGGTGTAAAAAAAATATTAGGAATGGGGTAATTTAATGTAAAATATTGCTGTTTCTTTAAGGGCTGATTGTTTAATTAAATAAAGCTGATTTTAATGAATGCATTTATACTTCCTGAACCTGAGGTTCCCTAGAAGGCACTGCTAATGCCGAGGTAGCTGGGTACAGTTTAATAAAATATTTCCCATGTATTGCTGCTTTTCGAGTCAGGATTTTATAATCTTTATTATTTTTTTTGTTAGTTTTATAGTTTTGCATACAGGTGTATTTAACAACCTCCTAACCTAGCAGTTCTTTTTCAGTTAACCTACTGTCACTTAAGACAGATGCACTGCTACACACTTACAGACAATATACACAATGCAATCCCCCTCAGTCATTAAAAAAACTAATGTTTTTCGGCTTTTCCCGGTTAGGGGTTGCTACAGCGGAACTCCGGTCCGCTAATGATTGGCAGTGGATTTTTATGGTGCCGAGGTGCCAGCCCGATGCCTCACCTTCAAAGAAGGCTCACCCATTCACGCACGCACCTACCTGCATGTCTTTAATGTCACTCGACCGTGGGGAGGACATGCAGACTCCACACAGAGGGTGCTCCAGCTGAGAATCAAACCAGAGAACCTCTTGCTGTGAGGCGGCAATGCTAACTGCTGTACTACCACAGCCTACTATATCCCCCTCAATCCCCCTCAGTCATTACATTCTGTAATATGTGTAATCTAATCAGATATTTCCCATCATGGGCTAAACTCTTGTCTAGGCTTATAAGGGCCTCAGGACCAATAGCCTAAAAGACCACAGTAAAGAACTTCTCGGCCGACTTCACACTTCTAAAAGACAGTGCGTGGTTTTAAGGGCCCCGAGCCGGTGGAAAACAAAACTCAAGCAGCTGAATCTTCAGTGCAAACTTCTCCCCCCCCCCCCAAAGGAGAGATATCTATACCAAGCGTGCAGCCCCCCCCAATCTCCAGCCAGAGAACTGCTCTCTCCTCTCAAAAAAAAAACACAGCATCCATGGGACCTGATGGGTGTCCCGCTGTGTGCTCCACGAACTCTCACGATTAAACCCACAGCTAACTTACCTCTGGATACGTACCAGGGGGCGCACAACTGCACTGGTCCCACCACAAAGGCGTGCCTGTGCCTGACCCCACCGATACTGGAAATTTTAGCTTGACAAGCTTATCATCTGCAAAGCCATGGAAAGCCATGGATCATAATGGACCTCATAAGATAAGAAATTGCAGACTTTGGATCATCCCCAGTTGGGCTTTGTCAAAGGCAGATCAGGCAGATCATGCTTTCTAAACTTGGTTGACTTTTTTTTCAAAGTAACAAAAAGGGAAAGAGAGGAAAGGCAGTCCATACAGCCTCTACGATCTGGCGAACAGGCCTTCTTACGGGTATCATTGAAAACTCATCAGCTTAAATGTTAAACCTAACCTCCTATGATCCTATGATCAACTTTATGACTCTAATCTATTGTAAATGGAAGCTTTTATACTGGTCCTCCAGTGAAAATGGGATTCTTGCCCAGTTGGACTGTCCCAATAAGCAAGTGCACATAAATAAGTAAGCCCACCTTAGTCCATCTCTTATACCTGACTATGGCTATTTAGGCACTGGCTGTGTTGTATCTTTCCTACTGTTATGCTATATACAAGAGACCTTCAGACACAGAACTTGCTCACCTGCAGTGACTTCAAAATTCTGGAACTAGGGTGTTGACGGGGTTATGGTGCTGCCATATCATGCCTATCTTGCAAGATCCTGGCTGGCTGCCAATAACTGCTCAGTTTGTACTGAGAAATTTTCTTTTAACCTTTTGTGCTGTACACAGTCTGAGTTCTAGCTATTTAAAGGAGTTATTGATTTGCTGTATGCAGTAAGATTACACACATAATCATATAAGGGGTTACTGGTTTTCTTCAAACCAGGCTGGGGACCATAGGAAGTCGCTGTTTTGTATATATCACAAGCAGTCTTGAGGCAGCTTTGAGGACATGAAAAATCACAAAACAGTCAACACCCAACTGGAAATAGAAGTATTTAACTTGTGGCACCACAAAACATTAAAGCACAAACCGGTTTTGGCCCAATGGCCTTTTTCAATGTATATTTCAGCCTGTAGTCAACCACTTATTTTTATACAGAGCCAAAAGCTTTAATTGATCATTAATTGAACAATTATAGATGCTCATTTAAACCAGGTGGAAATAATCCACCCAGTTTCACAATCCATGATTTCTCTTTTTTATTTAACAACTTATGGCAACCTGTTTTCAAGGATCTGTTGCCCATAATTCTGTCAATAATAATAAATTTGAATGTGGCTATATTACGTAAAGTAGTATGTTTATACAAAGCATTAGTCAGATGTTTGTTTCTAATATTACTGAGATACGAAACTTAATGGGTCTAGAAGTTTAGCCAACATAAAAAGCTGAGCACGAACAAATTGCAAGGTAAATGTCCCAATCGCTGCTCCAGTTAGAAAATACATTACTAGAAAAAACTTTTGGAGTGTTTTTGCCAGTGAATTCTTTCGTCTGAAGAATATGTTTGCAAAAAGAGCAATGCCCACAAGGGTAACATCCCACCACTTTCGTCCCATCTAGTGTAGCCTGTACTGAGTGTTCCAATGGTATATAACGTTTATAATGGCTAAAATGACTCCCCAAAGTCTTACCTTTATGGAATGAAAATGAACATTTATCCCCTAACATGTCACATAATTTATCATCAGCCAACAGAATGTCCCAATGCTGTTGCACTATGTCCAAAAATTCATGTGTATTTCTGCCATAAGTAGTAGTGAACCTGATTTTGTGGCCCCTCTGGAATTGACGTTTTTCATATGTAAGTAGATAATTTCTGGAGAGTTGTTGAACCTCCCTACTGGTCTTAAACACCTTGACCATAGGATACCCACATTCTGTAAAATGATTGATTAGATCCTGATCAAAATGCTTATAGTCCTCAGTGTTGGAGCAGATCCTATGTATTCTCATAAATTGTGACTTGGGCATGTTAGTAATAATGTGTTTAGGATGACAGCTGGAGGCGTGTAATAATGTATTTGAATGATGGGGTTTTCTATATAGTGAACTGGACAAAGTACCATCCAGTTGTTTGTATATGGTTACATCCAGAAAAGAAATATATGTCGAATCATAATTGACCATACATTTTATGCTCCATTTATTCTCATTCAAATACTGGACAAATTCTTGTAGATATATAACATCCGATTTCTACACCATCCAGCAGTCATTCAAAAACCTCCGCCAAATGTCTGTTTCATCAGGAAATATATTATGATTGCTATCATAGATGATAATCTGTTCAAGATAACCCATGAACAGATCGGCATATATGGGTGCAAAAGATGCACCCATAGCTGTACCCTTAAGCTGTAGCTAGCATTTGGCATTAAAGTAGAATACATTTTTAGAAAGGACGTGCTCTGCCAAACACAAAAGGAAGGTATTAAATCCCGGACTGTATAAAGACATTTTATTCAACCAGTATTCCAAGGCACATAATCCTGCCCAATGTGGAATTCTGGTATATAGGGAAGTAACGTCCAGGGTGCACATCAACCAACCTGGCTCCAATTGGGTGTTGGAAACAATATTTAAAAATTCTGTTGTATCCTGTATCCTTGCCTTAACCCCTTGTAATAGAGGTTTTAAATACATTGTAAGATATGCAGATAGAGGTTCAGTAAGGGAACCCTTTCCAGAAACAATAGGTCTCCTTGCTGGTTTATTAATGTCTTTATGAATTTTTGGAAGAAGATAAAAATACTGTGATGAGGGATCTTTAACTTTTAAATAGAACAATGTATATTTATCTATTATGCCTTCATTGACTGCAGATTCCAAAAATGAATTTATTTCATTTTTGAACCTAGTTGTGGGATCATAGGGCATATATGTGTAGCATCTAACATCTTGTAACTGTCTGTCAGCCTCCTCAACATACATGGACCTATCCATTACTACTGTCACACCACCCTTGTCTGCTTGGATAATGACAATAGTCTTGTTGTTCTTTAAAGTCTCTAAAGCATCCATTTCTCTTGGTGTCAAATTAGAGGGAGAAATATATTTACGACGGTTCAAGCCAAAGTGTAATTCTTTCAAAATACATTTCTGAAACACCTCCATATTTTTGTTCATAGGTGGAACAAAAGTGGACCTATGAAACATGAAACCGCTGTACTCCATATGCCCATTACCCCCTCTAGTATCCGGAAAATGTAATTTGAGATTAAGCTGACTACAGAAAGCATATAAATCCTCAACAAAAATATCTTCTGAGACAAAAAAGCCAGGGATGAAGTTCAAACCTTTAAGTATCACATAATCAGATTCATACAAAATAGCCGATGAAATATTAATAACATTGTTTGCAGAAATTATCTTGGTTTTAGAAAACTCAACATTGCTTCCAGAGAGCCATCTAAGCCTGTGTTTAGGTTTGTGTTTCCTACCCCCCCGCCTTTTGTTATAGATAAAGGGACTGAATCAATATCCTGTGATAACTTATCTTGTTCAGTAGTACAAGATTTCTTATAGGCTGGTAACGTCTGCTGTCTATCAATTTCTGTGTCAGTATATGAGGACAAATCCTCACCAGACTGATTTTTTAAGGATTGACTTACTTCTTTTTTCTCTTTGGGCCCATTGGCAGTGAATCTGTTTGAACAAACTTAACACTTTTAGTGCTTTTTATGTATTCAAAGGGCTCCCCCAAATTATAATCCCTTAGATCTCGCTTGAATTTACAAATTTTCCTATCTTTTAGTTCCTGTTCAAACTGAAGTAACTCCTCCCTTTGTTTGTTAAAGCATTGTTTATAGATTCCCTTAGACATAATTTATTTGGAAGTATTTTCTTAAATTTCTAACATAATTTTAATTTTCTTTTATTCATATTTTTATTGTTGTTTATCACCTATGTTGAAAGTGCATTAATGTTATTATTGGTATGTTGTCTTAAACTGTAAAGTTGTTAGAAAATAAGCATTATATTAACATTAATAGCCTTATTTTGCTTTCCTCTTTGTATGAAGTCTTTGTATGTTTATATAGTAATATATTGGTTTAGAGTGTTTTAAAAATGTATTTAATGGTCTGCCCACCCACAGTACTTCCCATGACAGATTTTTTTAACCTACTCATCCATTATCATTCACCTGACAAGAGCCCTTTACCTGTCAAACCCTTATGCAGATCTAACCCTTGATGTAGTTTGAAGGTCCTCGGAGCTGCTGTCAAATTAATGACCTTTTCCTCCTGAAGCCCCACTCCCCTTCAGTCAGTACAGTGTTACCATGGTGAGATATGCATACCATAATGCTTATTCTCTCCACTTGTATCTGAGCATGCTATTATTATACATTATTATTTCAGGAAGCCTATAACACCCCAAGCTCCGAATCTTCACTGATGTGACAAGAAAACCCTCTACCTGTCCTAAGAGAAAATCAAAGAAGACTACAGATTGCTTCATCTTTCCACCGGTTCTCCCTGTTAGTTCTACTGATACTCTGCATTTATTCCTGAACCTCTATCACTGATGTTGCGATCAGAAGGTGTACCTCTATGCTATGAGGAGCTTGTGTGTTTGTTTAGATATGATAACTGAGTAGGCCCACTGGGACAAGCAACTTATGATTTTCATGAGACATTCACATAATTGCAAACGGTACATAGGATTCATCGGATGTTGAAAGAAAGTTGTTAGACAGTTCTGATTTTATTAAAACCAACAGAAAGCCTGGTGCCATGGCATATCCTTTATAATTGGTTTAATAGAAGTAGTACTGTCTGACAAATGTGTGATTTATACATATTATTACTTCTTTCTTTATTATGTTGTCGCTCACTTTCATCACTGGAGGCATGAGCTTAAAATACCCAACACATCACAACATATAAAGTACAAGTCTTGTAATATTGGAGTAATCTAAATGAGTGAACAGTAGTTCAGCAATGCAGCAGAAAAATGCCATCTTCCCATGGCTACATGTATTCTGTGCAACCATTAGCCAATAGCATTGTCAAGCTGATATTAAGGGTATAGTCAGGACTAGAGTTAGGCCAGTTGGACCTTTTTTGGCCCAGTAGAGCCCTACTCCATCAGGGGATACTGCAAAAGGTCTATGATAGGATTATTATTCATTATGTGACCCAAGAAGTTGCCCTTGGTGAGATTACAGCAAAATGCTTCTTCCTACTGGCAGTCCTGCTCTCTAGTAGTTACAAGTCTCATTAGTGGAGCAGCCATTTCCCATCATGCATTGCATTAGTGTCTACATAGCCGGCCTTAGGCATAGGCCAACTAGGCGGCCGCCTAGGGTGCCACTGCAGCAGGGGTGCTTATTTGGTGTAGGTAGACTAAGATGGGGGCACCAGATGGTGTGGTAGGGGGTGCCATGGAGCCCTTTTGCCTAGGGCATCAGTTGACCTAAGGCCGTTTGTGAGTGTCTAAGTCAATATTATTAGTAATTGCAATTTTACGCCTCTTGTACAGCTCACAGTGTTAGCTGCTCACTCTCCGATAGTGATCAGTTGTTGTTGCTGAGTCTTCAATAGGGTTTTCAACAAAAATCTGGTCAGATTACCCATTTGGTTTTGTGTATTGCTCCAGTTACCATATTTTAGGATAATAACACCAGGTTTAATTTGACGACTGATAAAGATATACTGTGTTTTCTTTTACTTCTCTGACTGACATGAAGTTTATGATTGGTTTCTAATGAATACAATTAAAAAAAACTGTAAGATAGGAAGTCTCAAGACAGTATGAAAACAAACCCTAGCAAGCAAAAAAAAAAGTAAATAACAGATATTGTGATTTGAGGTAATTTCTGATTACTTAGACTTGTGACACTTATGACTGTTACAGATTTAATAGTATGGCAGATAAATGGCATGTTGCAATCACAGACAGAGGCAAATAGTCCTGTACAACTCAAAGACAAGGTGTGTGCACACGCACTGAATGATAGTAGGCAGACACAGATAGAAAAAATAATTAACTTGGCTAAAAGTAGAAAAACAGTAACAAAAACAGTTTGGCTCATGAGAATACTGCAGCCCACTCTATCAGTTTCAGCAATATACAAAATGGGGCAAGCAGAAAATTAAACAGAGGAAATGGTTGGATTGGAATGGAGAGGAGTACTGGGGGAAGTGAATTACTGAAAGCTGAACAAATAGTTTGGGTTTTGTGTGACATGCCATTTGTAATATACAATAATAGGATATATTCCTGATACCTAATCTAAAATAGTCTTAAATCCAGCAAGTTAGTATGGAGGGGAGGTCAGGGTGGTTAAGTAAGGGGTCTCACCAAAATGGTCCAAACTGGGCCCTGCAGTTGGTAAGGCCAGCCCTTGTATTGGCTAACAGGATTGTCAGTCAGGTATTGAAACAGTAGAAGGTGAAAAGGGGTCACTTAGTGCAGCTAGACAGTGCCATTGAAGTGACAGAAAGTGATACTGCCCACAGAACATTTTAATATTACCTCACTGTTTACTAAGAAATAAGAATTTATGAATGGATTTGCAAAGGAATTTTATCATTAGAAGACATTTGTAAATATATAAATAGAAAGGATGGCTGCACTGTTGTGATACCTCTCTATATCCTGCTGATTACTGAATCCAGGAAAAAAATTAACATTTATCAGGCCTGAAAAGGGTAGGTTGACTATTCCATTCATCCAGTTAACAAATATAAAAAAAAAGAAATATGAAATTAAGTGACCACAAGAAAGAAAGAAAGAAAAATAATATTTCAACTGAGTAGATGATAAAGCATGAAGAAATGCTCATACAGTGTAGCAAAGAAAAGGGCAATCTGTTATTATTAAATTTAAGATATAAAACAGTTAAATGTAAAAGGAATAAGAACACAGTTTTTCATAGGTTCATAAGTGTTTACTAGGCTAATGAGCACAAGGGCCTTTTTAAGCCTAGCCACGCATCCCAAATCTCTGACAAGTTCTGATACCCTTGATAAGTGTAAGCATGGGCCTGGAAGACTAACCATTTACAGGTTACCTGTGTCCATTAGAGATATAGGTGTCAAACGAGAGATGAATTTCTGGTTTCCCATCCAGTTGTCCAAGTTGCACTTGAATTGGGTTAGGGAGGAACTCTGCTTCACATGGATGGGGAGCCTGTTCCATAGATGGGGTAGTTTCTGGGATACATACCTATCTCTCCAGCAGGTCCTGTTTATATCACAGACAAGATTTAAGTCTTTAGAATGGGTATGTGTAATTTTTGAGAGTGCTAAAAGCTATAATCAGTAATGTTAATGATATATTCATAGGTTCCAGTTTAATTTTCTACAGAACAAGGATTAACAAACTCAAACCATTTTGCGGCATTCAATAATAATGTTATCTGTTACATGAGCTACCTTAAATAAAGCCAACAATATAATGACATTAAAGAAGAGTCTGGAAAGTCAAAGCCACACACACACACTCTTCATATATCACTGTCTCCTACTTTGTGCAAAATCATTTATGCACTTCGATTGTGTATTCATTTTTTGTTAACTGGACAGGTGAGCTGAGTCAATGGGTTTGCTGCTATGACCCAGGCCACAGCTGTAGGACAATGTAGTACATTGAGCTCTGTGATTATGCTAAAAAAAACAAACAAACAGTTAAATAATGTCCTGGTTAAGTGCTACTACACAGCATGACCCAACGTTAACAACACTTAGAAGATTGTTAAGCACTCCCTAGGCACTATTACCATTGAGTCTGGACTAAAAGCAAACAGTGCTGAGTGGAGAAAACAGCAGCAGTATAGCATGAAACGGCTTCATTTCACCGCCCTTTTCTGCCTGCTGAATGCTATGGTGCACCCAGTTCTTTGGTTATGACTGCTTCCCTTATACAGGGAATACACAAGACGTCAACCACTTCCCACTGCTTTACCAGCTTTCAAGGCTGGTGCAACACAGCTTGGTTTTTGTTTTATATATTTTTTCACCAACTAGTAGTACATGGAGAAGATAACTCTCCATGCACTACAAAGATTTACAGTCCTGTCTCCAATCATAATGAAAAATGATGTGTTCTTGACATAAATGCCAAGATTCACTTATTCAGCTTTGCTTTTGAGGTGAATTTCTTGGCATCGATGTCTCTAACATATAATATGCTTGTTATGATCAGTGACCTGATCATAATCCTGTATATTCAGGTACAGAATTTAAGTTAATTCTAGCTGTGTATGAGGACAATAACAGTACAAACATTAACAAATCATCGCTACAGAGTTGTCAGTTTGAGAAAAATATAGTACAGTCTAGCAACAGACATAATCTAAAACAGTTTCATGTGGCCTTCTTAGAAATGTTTCACTTTTAGTTTGGAACCAAATCCCTTAAGGGCAGTAGAACTTCTGAGAATATATATATATATATATATATATATATATATATATATATATATATATGTATGTGTGTATATATATATATATATATATATATATATATATATATATATATATATATATATATATATATATATATATATATATATATAGTAGCTACGATTCTATGTAGTAGGTCCTATATATCATAGCGACTTTTCCTTGGCAGAGAATTCTGAGGAGAGGCTGAAGAGTGAGTTGTTTAGATTAAGAAAGAAGCAAGGCTGCTTAGTTGGAATAGCAGAAGGTTTGGATTCAAAGCATTTACCTTCTCTGAATAAGCTTTTCCAATACCAGACACACTACCTGTACCTATATGCACATATAAGATATATGGTTATTTTTTGCAAAAAGTATAATGGGGGTCTTGGTTAGGTGTTAAAAGTGCAGTTTCATAATTAAGATGAAAATAATCTTAAACATGTCTTTAGGATAATTCAGCAAATAAGCAAAAAGTATTATACAGATGTTGCTAGTCCTAGATGAGAGGCACAGAGAAAACTGATTTATTTCTGTCTTTCTCTTTTTCTCTGTCCCATGTTACATCCTCTGCCATTAAAAGCTTACACAGCTAGATGTCTCACAAAAGGCAGATCCAGGAGCTGTGCATTCTTTCCTTGACTTCTACAGATAAATTGTATTTATTTATTTATCTATATATTTATTGATTGCAATCCCTTAACCCTGGCTTTTACTTGGTTGTCGTGACTAGTATGCATAGCTACCTCTGATTTTAGATTATCCCCCTATCATAAAACAGCTCTGGACAAATCATGGGGCATTACTGTTGGAGCAAATATTAGTGTGATCCTTCACCAGGTGGGTCCCATCCTAGGAAATGAGAATCACCTCTTGAGTATCATCATTTTTGCTTATGCTTATGGGGTGGGATGAGCAAATGGGAGGGCTGTCATACTGTAACCAGCTAGCTGGAGTGAGTTGCTAATAGTCCCACCTAGCTAGATGTGCTGGCTTATCACACACTGCATGTGGACATGTAATAGGGCATTGCAAGGAAAATACCCCATCACCATAGTGCATTGGGCCTTTCTAATCCCCACCCACATACATGCTGAGTACTTGCTAATTTCCTGTACTCAGTCTCTTCATACGTTCATAGATTTGTACTAGGCTAACTGCCCTTGTGGGTCATTTTACGCCTAGTCAATCACCCCATGTGAGAATAAAACCCTATACCTTGTGTCTGTAAGGTAAAAACCTTAACCATTATGCCAACCTTCCACCCTCTTTCCAGTACATCACCTCTTTTCCTCTTCCCTGAGAGCGGTGAACAGCCTAATTGCCTTGTAATTTCTTTCCCTGCTCGATATTGTCTCTGGTAATCAAACTCTGGTCATGTGGGTCATACTCAGATCTTCATTTGTTTGCTCCAAGAAAAACAACAGATAAGTAAATATTAATTTTATTCTTTATACCACTATGCATTCTGGTGTTTTACAATCTATTACCACTTTGTATCTGTAAGTGTTTGGCACAGCAGTGGACACTGAGCATTGCCTGTGTTTTGAGCATGCAGATCATGTTTCTAAACTTCTGTCTAGACTCTAGAAGACTTCCTGAACTGAAGTTACCGAACAGAGTTACAAACTTCTCTGTGAGTAGAGTACCCAGTAGAAAGGAAACGGCTAATAGGAGAATTTCATAAGGAGTAAACTGTGTCATATTTTATCACATAATGTTTCATTTGAGGAGTGTAAATAGTTCTGTTGCGTGATTAGCCCTGCATACAGTAACCTTACTGTTGGATCACATTAATTGCGTCTCTGGTGTCTTTTGGTTCAGCTCCAGTAAATATGAGTTATTCTGAGCTCTTGGGTCTTGGCCACTTTACCAGCTTATTTTATTTTGAGTAGGGAAGTGTGAGTGCAATCTGTCTTCGCCTTAACTATTTATAAGTAACTCTATACTTCTTCCACTAATGCTGCCCTTGCTAGCTTCTAGTGCTGTGCTCGTGTATACCATCTTAACTGAAAAAAAATATATATATTATAGTGTTGCTGTTGTGTCGATTTCTGCTTTGTCTAGCTTTAAGATCATTGTTGCATAATATTTCAATGCATGTTTAGTTATTGGAACAACAAAGAGGCTTGTAATTGAACTGTACCCAGCTCTTAATTAGTTTTCCTCCTGACAGATAACTATTTTAAGAGCTGGTTCAAGTTCTGTTACTGGTATATTACATAAATGTCCTTTGGTGATATTATTAAATGCTTTTTCATCAGACTAATGGAAGTACAGTTCTAGAGCTGTATGTTGTTATTAATTTACCTAAAAGCTAGCAGGGTTTGGAATTAAGAAGGATAAATGTGCAGAGAAGCACAGGAACACTATCTACACTGTAGCATTCTAAAAAAGGCTCATGACTGTAGAACACAGATCAAAAACATTCTACACGTATAAAATGACTCAGAAGCAGAACAACACAGTCATCTTCCCATATATGTACAGCAGTGTTCTGCTGAGAAAAGAACAACAGTATCTGCCAGGTTCACAAATAAAGACGGTCCATTACCCTTACATGCATGAATGTATGGTAGAAGCACACATCATAAATGTACCAGCTTGTGAGAAAAGATTTCTAAGTTTTCCTTAGAAGGCCACTTTGGGACACATTATTTGTCACAGTACATGCAAAGCTTTTAAAGGTAAAATCCATATAAAGGAGCCATAAATCATATTGTTTTATTAAGGAACAGTGCAAGACTAGTACATATTATATACAAGCAGTAAAGTAGTAAAGCTTCTTAGTTAATGTATTAAGTGGTTTACATTTTTATGTGAACTCCACATTATGAAAGGAGGTATCTACATCTGTGGCTGGAAGACTAACAGCCATGGTTAGTATAAAACGTACAAAAATTATGTTACTTCTGTATTTTTTTTATATGTATGTGATCTTATGTAATGTCTTTTTAATAACACCTCACTTTTTATGTCGTTTGTGGTTACACAGGTTTACATTTCTGTTATATAGCACAGGAAATGCAGTGCATTTTCAGGTATTTGTAACAACAAGCAAATCTAGTTCAAACATTAAGCTGCTGCCCTGCAATGGCACTAATATCATTCCAACTCCAGTCCAGTGATTCATAAAATTCCATTTCATTGCTTACTAGAAACACATTTATTGAAGCTTTACAGTCTACAAACCCTGTTACCCACAGTCCTCCAATGCTTAGCCTTCTATGGAGGTCAAAATGTGCCGAGAAAGATCTACAAAAATTAAAGTTTTGGAGTGTGTTTTACTGCAAAAGCATTAACTGTATCACCCTGTATGTTCTAAGTGATGTCTTGCATAGTGTGGTTTGTCAAAAGCACAAAGATTATGAAAAACTATCAAAGAAACACATTGGTTTCACATTAGCAGCAGACATGTGCTTTACCGATGACATCACCCATAGTGTGTGTGGCCAGTGACCTAGGCTGTCTGTTTGTAAACACTGAAAAAGATAAGGGGGTGTGGCAGACTAAATCGAGCATTCTGTACCTTGTGACAAGAGTGTAAGCATGCTGCGAATGCAGTGTTGAACTGTTGTGGTGTCCTGCATGCACTTACTGTAATTTAAAACTTCTTTGCAAAAGATGTACACCACAACTGCCTTGAAGGCCTAAAAACCTGTTAGAGTGTAGAAAACAGTTCACCTTGCATGCTTTAAAGGAGATAGGAAAATTTTTTGCAAACATCATGTAAACAGGTATTTAGACTTGGTATACATGTGTGTGTGTGTGTGTGTGTGTGTGTGTGTGTGTGTGTGTGTATATATATATATATATATATATATATATATATATATATATATATAAATAAATATATATATATATATATATATATATATATATATATATATATATATATATATATATATATATATATATATATATATATATATATATATATATATATATATATATATATATATATATATATATATATATATATATATATATATATATATATATATATATATATATATATATATATATATACAGTGCAATTAGGGGCTGGTGAGCCTCTGTTGTGACATTTGCAGAGTAAGTTCTGTATTCCACTGAAGCTAAGATATAATGAGTATGAACTATATATAATATGAACAAGTGAATTGGGTAAGGGGAAACTAAGCTTAACCTTCTTCCCAGTGCATTTGGGAGCATAAAGCAGTTAAATATCTAGAATCACGAACAGCATGTGGGTGGAGCTGTCCAATTTCATCATAGCGTTTCAGATGTGCATCTCATTGTCTTAGCCGACACACCATGCTAGGGACATCTTCCTTAAGTAAAAATTAAATATGATACTGCACTGGGAAGCCTCAGCCTCTATTCAGACAATGGGAGGATTTTGGATAAGGTCTGGGGTGGTCAGGAGTCACTAGTGGCATCCGAGCAGTAGACGGTTTGCTCCATAGGGACCAAATTAAAAAAAAATGGAATTTTCTTTTTATATTAGTGTTTTGCATTCATCACTGTTGTATTTTAAGCCATACTCTACCTCCCTTCTTGCAGCATTACTTATTCTAGCACATTTAGATTGGCTTCTTAACATGTCTCTACAGCTGAAAACTTGGGACTTATTTGTTTCTAGTATAGTCATGGCACCTGGTTTAAACATTGCTGCATCCCCCTACCAGTTCATATAGCTAAGAGTACTGTTTAGAAGGCCAGGGTGCATTGGATGACGCATGAAAATATGGGAGATGTTTGTTCTGTTTTTTCACTGTGAAAGTAAGCAGGCACGTGGGGTCATGGGTTAATTGGTGCTTTGCATTTCCTCATTTGACCTTTATGGCAATTCTGTAGCAAAATGGGCCTAGTAAAATAGCAGTCACTGTTGCATCAGTCTGAGTGTGAACAGCAACAGCTGTATAGAGGTGTCCTTACATTTCTTTGTTGAATTTTGCACCTGTCATTCTCAGTGTAAGACATACACCGTTGGTACTAATTTGTCACACTATATCCCCTCAGTTATTTACCAGTAAACTGTGCCAGTTTAATGGGAGTTTAGTTGCTGTCATCAAATAAAGGACCATTTAAGCATGTAACCGCATTAGGCAGAGTGGGCACAGATGCTGTCATGTATAATCCACCCCCTGAATGAAAGAGCTAAGCAGCAGCCAGTGTGAACACCCTAAAAGAGGAATTGCTATCACTTAAATGACACTACCAAAGGAAGGAAGGCACAATAGTAGGAAGGGGCATTGGTGGTGGCAGTAGTGATGAAGTAATGTGTTCAGGTACATGGAAACCAGAGCTAGAAGTAACAGGAAGAAAATGACTTTTGTAGAACAGCCCTTTCATGAGGAAAAAAAAATTAATCCTTAAGGCAGACATAACACAGTTCTGGCGGGGTATGTACAAAGATACAAGATACTCACTAACCCGATATCACAGTTTACCTCTTAAGTAAGGAAATAGTGAATCCCCTTTGCCCACCTTACTAATGCATGCTAACTCTAACCCTGCTCTTGCCCTTAACTCTAACTCTACACCTTACCTAATAAACTGTAACACTACCATTATTCAGACAAATTAGAGGCAAGTGATATAGAGTGGTTTTAGAACAAACATCACCAGGGAAGTAAATAGTGTGGGAAGAAATAGCCAGGGAATTTTTATGGCTAGGCTTGTATACGCCCTAGGGCTGATAGCCTAGTACCAACCTATGAACCTAGTTTTCGTTTTGCGATGTTTTGCAAGTTCATTGTTAAGTGTTTTCAGTGTTATGTATTTTTGAAAATATTTGTGTCATTTATTTTGTCTTCGACACTAAATACGTTCGATCATAAATAAAGTGTGTGTGTGTGTGTGTGTGTGTGTGTGTGTGTGTGTGTATATATATATATATATATATATATATATATATATATATATATATATATATATATATATATATGGGTCTACTTCTATTCGCTGACAGCCCATTTCACTGAAACCCATTTGGTCGACAGCTCATTTCATCGACAAACATTCTAGGTGGGGGGCTGCGCCCCCCACCCCCCCAACCCCCCAACTATATATAACAACTCCACAGTCGCACAACAGTGGGGAGGGGGGGTAAAACCCAGGTTTTTGCCTTGAATACTTTTGTCAGCGAATAGAAGTAGACCCATATATATATGTGTGTGTTGTTGTTGTTGTGTCTTTCGGCTTTTCCCGATTAGGGGTCGCCACAGCAGAACTCCGGTCCGCTAATGATTGGTAGTTGATTTTTATGTGCCAAGTTACCAGCCCTGACGCACAACCTTCAACAAAGGTATGTCCATTCACGCATGTCTCCATGCAGAAGACGCTCTAGCTGAGAATCAAACCGGACAGCGTCTTATTGTGAGGCGACAACACTACCGCAACACCACCACCACGGATATATATATATATATATATATATATATATATATATATATATATATATATAAATAAAATATATATTTATATATATATATATATATATATATATATATATATATATATATATATATATATCTATAGGTTCATAGGTTCATAGGTAGGTACTAGGCTATTGGCCCAAAAATGTACTCTGGCTTTCGCCACCCAAGAAAATTATTTTCCTGTGCCCCTGTCAAGCAGAACCACAGAAGTGATCGCCGGGGTGAATTTCCTATTACCCGTCCAATCATCAAGATTTTTCTTGAAGATTGCTAATGAGGAGCTCTGTTTGACATAGATAGGTAGTCTGTTTCAGAGTATGGGAAGTCTCTGGGACAGGAATCTATCCCTACAGCATGTTCTGTTTATTGTGGTGACAAGGTTTAGGTCCCTAGAGCGTGTAGCTCGGAGGGATTGGAATTTCTTTATGTGGAGCATGTCCAACAGCTCTGGGTTTGACATAGCTTTATATGTTAGGCAGAGATCACCTCTGAGTAGGTGATATGCGACAGAGTAAAGGTGGAGTTTTTTGAGACGGTCTGCGTAAGGCATCTGTTTGAGGCCAGTAATCCTCTTTGTGAGGTATTTTTGCGGCCTTTCCAGTTGTTGTAGATGTCTTGTGAGGTACATACCAAAAGGAGCATTGTACTCTATAATAGGTCTAATGAGTGATGAGTAGAGGGGAACAATGACCTCTTTTTTTCTGGATGAGAAACCTTTTGTGATGAGGTGTGCCACATAGAAGGATTTCCTGACCACTTTGGCGATGTGATTATCAAAGGAGAGACTACTGTCCACCTGTGTCCCAAGGTCTCTTATCACACTTTCGGTGTTAAATAGACTACCGCCTATGTGGTAGTTCATGGGTACAGAATTTTTACCAAAGGGGATGACAATGCACTTTTTGGCATTGAGCTTGAGACAATGTCTTTGACACCAGGCATCTGTCTCAGTGAGGCCCTTTTGTAGGATGTCCACATCGTTAGGAGTTTCAATTATGGCTCCTAGTTTGCAGTCATCTGCGAATTTAGTTAGCCAAAGACCTTCTGTGTTAGCCTGTACTTCAGAGAAGTAGATACCAAACAAGAGAGGACTCAGGACTGAACCCTGTGGTACTCCACTTGTCACTGGTCTGAAGTCTGATTTGGAGTCTGCTACTTTCACAGTGTGGGTTCTTTCAGTAAGCCAGTTGGCAACCCATCTTGTGACATAGGGATTTATACCTAGTTTAGTGAGTTTATCTATAATTCCAGAGTGGGGGATGGTGTCGAATGCCTTGGCAAGATCTAAATAGGCTGTGTGAACCACCTTACCCTCATCCATGGCCTTGGTGACTACTTCAAAGAAGTCTATCAGGTTTATGATCTGCCTTTTACAAACCCAAACTGTGTGGGGTCCATGGTTTGGAGATCTCCAATGTCTTTGTTTATGAGTTCCATGATGATACGTTCCATGGCCTTGCAGACGAGGCTTGTCAGGCTAATGGGGCGGTAGTTCCCGGGGTCTGTTGTGGCCCCCCCTTTGTGGAGTGGGTTAACTGTCACGGTGCGCCATTCAATGGGCACAAAGCCTGAGGTGAGGCTATGATTGAACATGGTACTTAGGTGGGGTGCTATATATATATATATATATATATATATATATATATATATATGGATCCCTATCAGCTGATCAAGTTTTCAGAAACTCAAAATTCATATTGGCTAGATGATATGATCGAATTTCTGAAAACGTAAAGCTTTTGAATGGAGATGGTGGTACAGTGAGGATCGGGAAATTTACCGTTTTTCTCAATGTAGTGCGATCTTGGAGTTGGTATGTATGATTTGCAGGGGGTGTGGGGGTGCAGGGGGGGCAAGCCCCCTGTAAAAACATAAAAAAGATAGATGTTTGTGTTTTTTTGTTTTTTTTTTAATGTTCAAATTTTCAGAAATTTGATCATCTTGTCTCACCGATAGGAATTTCAAGTTTACTCAATCAACTGACATAGATCCATCTATATATATATATATATATATATATATATATATATATATATATATATATATATATATATATATGGGTCTATATCAGAACAACGAAACAGGATATGTGCGACTACATAAAAGTCGACACATAATACGCAAAACAACAGCCACATAATAGAATTTTTTCCTAGTGAAAAAATTCACATGGCCGTTCAGAAAAAAATAAAAATTAGAAACCATTATCAGGTGGGGGGGTTTGCCCCCCACACACCCCTAACTAAATATACCAACTCTGAGATCACACTATAGCAAAGGAAAGGGCAACTCAGTGTAGTTGGCCAACTACCTCCTTGCCTTATGACATATTCATCGAATCGCTTAAATGTGGTTTGATGAATATGTGTCGCTCTTTACGTGTTCGCTCAAAAGCAGTTTCGTGCTTCTAATACAGACCCATATATATATATATATATATATATATATATATATATATATATATATATATATACACGTGTGTGTGTGTGTGTGTGTGTATGTGTGATACCTCTCAACCGTACTGAATTCCTCGGTGTTTTCCGGTTTTGAGGGCAAAATATTGGGGTGCCATGAATTCCCGAGTGGCCCCCTTAATTTCCAAATTTTCTGGTCTTTTTTTATGTGTTACCACTTGAAATTTTTGGCTGATGTCATCAGCAGCCTACAGGGGCGTGCGCGATGACATCAGCTACTGCCTGTTGGACTCGGAGGGAAATAGGCAATTGGGAATATAATAGCAATGGTGGTGGGTGGCATAATTTAAATTTTGCAGAGTCCTCCAGGTAAGAAAAACAACTGTTATTTGTTGTACCCATAAGAACCATTGCTGCACATTATTATATTTATCTGCTGGCAGGCCACGTAAGTTTGTTGTTGTGCATTTATCAGCCAAGAACTATATAACTATGTGCATTTAGCATTATCAAGTCCATGGCCGCTTTTTGCTGCATTTAATTTATCTGTGTGTGTATTTATGGCATTATAACTCCACTGGCCGGCCTCTCTAATTCAATAATTGCTGCATTTAGATTACCTTACCTGGTGTGTGTGGTTCAACCATTGCTGCATTTTAAGTCCACAGCATTTAGTTTATCGTTTCATCTGTTGAGCTGCATTTAGTTTAGTGTATCCATTTAGTTTATCATTCAACCGTTGAGCTGCATTTAGTTTAGTGTGTCTCTGCTGGCCGGTGTGCATGTTCATTCTTGTACATTTATTGGCCAAGAACCTTACTGTTTAACTGGATCTGTTTTTTTTTTTTTGTTGCTGTATTTAGTGTGTGTGCAAACTGTACTGTATAACTGGCTCTTTTATTTACTCTGTGTGCTGGCCAGCCAAGATAAGATACTGTGTGCAAGTCCATGGCCGGTCTTTGCTGCATTTAATTTATCTGTGTGTAATTATTTATCAGCCAAGAACTTAAACTGGCTCTGCTTTTTTGCTGCATTTAGTTTGTGTGAGAACTGCATTAATTGGTCAAGAACTTTAACTGGCTCATGTGAGAACCGTACTGTGCAAGTCCATGGCCTCACACTGTTTCTTTTTGCTGCATTTAGTGTGAAAGTCCACAGTGTGTGTGTGTGTGTGTGTGTGTGTGTGTGTGTGTGTGTGTGTGTGTGTGCGCGTGTGTGCGTGTGTGTGTGTGTGTGTGTGTGTGTGTGTGTGTGTGTGTGTGTGTGTGTGTGTGTGTGTGTGTGTGTGTACATATATATATATATATATATATATATATAAATATACATGTATATGAGTATGTATATCAAAATACATACAGTTAAAAATGCAGATACTGGCACCAAAATACCACCAATTCATAATATCGGCAGATCACAATAAAGAACTCACAATACTTACAAAAATCTCCTGTAGGTCAATATATGTGCATATAGCTATAGGAAGCTATCCAAGGGCTTGCACAAGTGTATAAATACTGAGCACATGCGAGCCTGACTGCCATTTTTAGTTAGCTGTTGAGATGTAGGTATGTATGTATGTAAGCTCTGTCTGTTAACTAGTTTGTTCGTATTTTATGATGCTGGTCTCCATCCTGATGTGTTTGTATGTATTACAGCATCTGAACGAAACTCCAAGCCTACTTGTCATATGTGTTAGAGATGAACGAGTGACATGGTGTCAGAAGTGGCATGTCTAACGGACATGTCAGAAGAGGCATATCTAAAAGGACATAAAGTCAGTAGAAGCATACCGAAGGGGCATGAGGTCAGAAAAGGCTTGGCGAAAATGACTTGAGGCACTTGTTTAGATGTTGGTGGAATATACAGGAGTGGATCATCTTAAATGTGCAAACTTCACAAAACAGGTCAGAAACAAATTTCAGGTATTATAACTTGCTCAGCACTATTTCTTTTCGCATAATATGAAACGGGGCATACAGAACATTCTAAATGATATTTGCATAAGCAGATATGTATGAAAATGATAGAAATATTCAAATTACTCCGGAAAATGTTTGAAATAAAGTCTGTATTGCATAAAACAAATAAAATAAAGGGGAACTACAGCATTTTTGCAAAGCATTTGCATTTTTCGTATTAAGCAAAGACATCCAAGTTATCAAAAGTGTATAAAGTGTTTGCCTGTTTGTGCAATGTTACAGTAAAGCTATTTTGCAAAAGTACAGCCATTACAAGGCATATTTTGCAGAGTACAGCCATTACAGAGTATATTTCGCTAAGTGCAGTACTTCAGAGAGTTTTTCAGAGAGCATTTGAATATTATTACAATCTCATGGAACAATTTGTTCGTACATTATGGCAAGGGCCACATTTTCAGTGTGTTTGTGTATATTTTATGGGCATGGCAGATGAATTTCGAAAACCCATTGCACTTGTGTTTGACAGTAATATTGCTGAGAACTGGAGAGTGTTTAAGCAAGAATACAACATTTTCATACAGACTGCATTTTCTGATATAGATGCCTGTACAAAGGCATTTATTGTGCTTAATTTAGTTAGGTCAGAAGCTAGAGAAAGAGAATGCTCATTTATGTATGCACCTGCTATCTATACAGGAGAAGGGGAAAACCATCATATTGTTGTACAGGTTGAGTCAAGGAGTACCCAGTGTGCTTAAAATGTAAATTTAGAGAAATGTGTAATCCCCAGGCAAATGTTACAATGGAAAGGTACATATTTTACACAAGGCATCAAAAGCCTGGTGAAACATTTGCAGCATATATAACTGACCTGAGAAATAAGGCTAAAATGTGCAGATCTGGTGACTTAAGGGATGAGTTGATAAAGGACAGACTTGGTGTGGCATAAAAGATGATGCTGTGAGAATGATTTTACTTTGTGACAGTGATTTAACTTTGAATAAGGTTACTGAGATGTCAGATATACGAGCTCACAGAAAAGCACACAAATATGCTTACAAATGAGAATAGCTTGAGAAGGCACAGTGACAAAGCTCATGCTGATAGCATGCAGCACATTATTAAAAGAAACAGGTCCAAGCAAATGGCAGCAACTGTAACCCCTGCAGCACTCACTGGTAAGCCCCAAAACATTCTAGCACATTCCAGAAATTGCACAATCTCAGTGAAGCACAAGAGTGAGTCAGCAAACTGAAAGCATGGGCCCCCACCTAGTGTCATTGCCAACTGTTATAATTGTAGTGGAAATCATGAATCTAGAAGGGAAAATGTTTAGCTTTTGGTCAGCAGTGCCACAAATGCAATAAATGGAATAATTTCAAAAGATTTTGTAAATCAAAATGCCCACATTCTTTTATTAAAAGGGAACATTTTAAGAAATTAGTTGATCAGTTAGATAGTGGCAATTCTACTCTTTATGTTGATGGTGTGTCAGTGTTCATGAAACGGTCAATACAGTAGATTTAAGAGCAAAGAAGTAAGTATTTTGTACTATTTGGATAAATGGCAAGCCCAAACAACTCAAAGCTGACACATGTTCCAAGTACAGTGTTATGTCATGTCAGCAGAAACATTTGCTAGTGTGTGTAAAGGTGAAAGGCTTGATTTGGCAAGGAGTGCGAAGCTTGTTGCTTATGGAGGTGAAGAAATTCAGACCGAAGGCTCAGTAGTGCTTTCATGTTACTTTCAGTAGCGTGGAAGAAGCTATGACTTATTTTATGTGGTCAAAAGGCATGTCCAGTCATTATTAGGGCTCAGAGATAGTTTGAAAATGAGACCGCTTTCATTTAATAAGGAAGTCCATGATGTTAGCTTAAAAGACCACTACTCTAATTTTGCCCAGCACATTTTTTCTACCTATGCTGATCTTTTCGAAGACAAATTAGGCAAACTTCCAGTTGTGTACTCCATGAAGTTAGACCCAGAGATCCGTCCAGTTATCAGGACAGCACATAAATTGCATAGTTCCAATAGCCATGCAGGACAGAGTTAAAGCTGAGTTAGATAAAATGGTGCAACAAGGTGTGATTTGTCCAGTTGAAACACCAACTGAATGGATATCTTCCATGGTGGTAGCTCATAAGAAAAGCTCAGATGACATCAGAATATGTATCGAACCATGAGATTTGAACAAAGTGCTAAAAAGACCTTATCATCCAATGCACACAGTTGAAGAAGTCACAGCCTTGATGCCAAATGCCACTGTTTTTTCTGTCCGAGATGCAAAGAGTTAATTTTAGCAAATTCAGCTTGACAAAAAAAATCATAATTGCTCGCTGCTTTCAGTACTCTGTTTGGTAGGTACAGATTTTTGAGAATGCCATTTGGGATAAATTCTGCAAGTGAAGTCTTTCAGTATGCAGTGGAGCAAATTTTTTTTTGGGTATCCTAGTGCTATTATAGTAGATGACATACTAGTATAAGGTCATGGTGAAGCTAAGCATGACAGAAACCTCAGAAAAGATCTGGACAAGGCACGCCAAGTGAATCTTAAGCTCAGTCCACACAAATGCAAATTCAGGCTACAAGAGGTTACTTATGTTGGTCACCTATTTACAAGTACAGGCTTACGACCAGACCCTTCAAAACAAACAGCCATTCTTGAGATGCCAGCTCCAGCTGATATTCAAGACCTGCAACATTTTCTTGGCATGGTCAACTACCTAGGAAAGTTCATACCAGACTTAAGCCAACTTTCAGCACCACTCAGAGAGCTGACATGTAAAGATGTATCCTGGTTTTGGTTAGAGCAACACCAAAGAGCATTTGATGTCCTGAAACAGATAATTGCTAGTCCACCAACAGTTAGATATTATGATGTTCACAAACCAGTTACACTTTCCTGTGATGCTTCGAAATTTGGACTTGGTATAGTCATTCTACAAGAGGATCAACCTGTAGCCTGTGCATCAGGAACTCTTAACCAAACTGAGATGCAGTATGCCCAGATCAAGAAAGAGCTTTAGGCAATTGTGTTTGCATCTTCAAAGTTCCATGATTATATTTATGGGAGACCTATCCAGATCGAAACAGACCACCAACCTTTAGTCACTATCTTGAGAAAGCCTATGCATTCAGCTCTGGCCAGACTACAACGTATGATGCTGAGATTGCAAAAGTACAATTTCAATCTTGTCTACAAGAAGGGCAGACCTCTTTATCTTGCTGATACATTTGCTAGATCGCCCAGAAACACCACAGAACAGCACGAGCATGAGAACCTTGATTTTGAAGTCATGGTCATCAAAGCAATCTAGTTCACCTCAAGAAGTGCAACCTTATTTTTCATACAGAAATGAGATTTTGTCTGACAAAGGTATGACTATGAAAGGTCCGAAAGTAATTGCTCCAAAGTCCTTGCAACCAGAGTACATTACTATCTTGCATCATGGTCACCCAGGAACCAAATCTACCAAAAGAAGGGCAAGAGGACTAGTATTTTGGCTTTCTGTGTCACAAGACATTGAAAGAGCACTTTCATCTTGTTCAGTGTGTAATAGTACAAAGCCACATCAACTGAAGGAACCACTTCAACATAACCAGATTCTGGAACTACCTTGGTTGACAGAAGCCACTGATATCTTTTAGTGGAATGGTCAAAATTATTTGGTGTTAGTAGACTCTTACTCCAATTGGTTCGAGACTGACCTGCTTCCTAACCTAGCATCCAGTACTGTCATTACTAACATGAAACATCATTTTGCAGTCCATGGTAGTTCACAAAGTTATTTCTGACAATGGCATGCAGTTTGCAAGCCAGCAGTTCAAATGATTTGCTGAAGAATGGGACTTTACTCATGTCACAAGTAGCCCAGAGTATCTGCAGTCAAATGGTCTGGCAGAACTGCATGTTCTAGTTCAACATGCAAAACAGTTACTAGAGAAGTCTAAACACGATAATAGTGATGTTTTCCTGTATCTCTTGAATCTCAGAAATGTTCCTTGTGATAAACATCTTGGTTCACCTGCTCAGACACTTCTCTCGAGGCAACCAGAACCACATTACCAATCAGTAGTCAATTGCTGGTTCCATGTGTCAAGAACAACAGATCAGTGAAAGTCAATCTGTTGAAGAAACGCCTATCTGAGAAGTCATACTACGATAAGACCAGCAAACCGCTCAATCCATTACAAGAGGGAGAAGTAGTTAGGATGCAGACGTCCAAAGGTTATGATCGGATTGGTGTGGTGAAGAATATTGATCCAGAGGTGAGATCTTAGTTTGTGGAATCAGAAGGAGCAATCTTTATGCGGAATCAGAAGCATTTGAGACCTGTGTCCGAGCCTATACCACAGCACATAGCCTGTGAGAAAGATCTTTATCTCAGAGTGAGTTGTCCGGTGTTCCAGAGAAAGTTCCAGAGTACATCTCCGTTCCTATGATGAATTCAGAAGTTCTTGATACCAGTTGTGCACCTCAGACTGTCCCTGTTGTTAAATTTAGTCCCAGCTGTTATGTTACGAGATATGGTTGAATCTCTGAACCCTGCAGCAGATATGAAGCAACCTGGACATGAACATTGTATTTTGTTTCCAATGTATATAATAATGCATGTCTAACTCTGATATTGTTTTGTATAAATGGCAATCTTTTTAAGAGGGAGGATGTAGATCAATATGTGTGCATATACCTTTAAGAAGCTATCCAAGGGCTTGTACAAGTATATAAATACTGAGCACGTGCAAGCCTGACTGCCATTTTGTAGGTAGCTGTTGAGGTGTAAGCATGTATGTATTAAAGCTCTGTCTGTTAACTAGTTTGTTCATATTTAAAGATGCTGCTAAACATCCTGATGTGTTCCTGTGTATTAAAGCATCTGAATGAAACCCCAAGCCTTCTTCTCATATGTGTTAGAGATGAACAAGTGACACCTCCAAAATTGCAAAACCAACTAAACTAATCTAAAACAAAATCGACAAAAAACTCAACCACAGCAATACCATAGGAATATATTTGTCTGAATAGTGGTAGTGCTATAGACACAAACATATTATTCCAAAATACACTGCTTTTTTGACTTTACTAATTCCCTTAATGGCATGGAAATTTTCTGACATGTTTTCTTTGTTTTTTCTAAATGCAAACATATTAAGTAAGTATAGAGTATGCTTAAATATTTGCTGTAGATCTACACCCGTTTCATTGCTGCCCTCTGAAAAGGTTTCATCTGCTTGTGGCTTCACAGTTACATGCTCTCTTTATAAAGCATTTCATACATGCATTCATCAGCTGAGTTTATACAGGAAGAATATCATATTATTTCATACTGGTGTTACTTTTTCCTGCTTGTCCCACTATCTGCCCATTCTCCTTAATACTGTTGAGAATAAGAACACAGATTCAGATCACCTTGCTGTAAGTAACACATTGCTTTCCATTTTTGTTACTTGCATCTCCTATAGCTTTCCCCAGTTTAGCACCATTCCTTGAGTTGTTCTCACCTAGGGCTTTGTACTGCATCTTGTTAACAATACATATTTGACCTTTTAGCCATTCCTTCCAAGTACCTTGCCTTCCTTTCCTCCTAACCCTGCATATTGACTCTTATTCAGGTCTTCATGCTACCTGTACAGCTACAATCAATTTATTGAAGGTGTCATTTATGCAGACTTAAAAACAAAATGTTCAAGTTCAAAAACTGTAATTTGTGATAGGCATTGCTTGTAAGCCTCACAAATCTTGTTTAACTCTGGGACAATTTATCAAATGCCATTTAATCAAAAGTCATGCCAAGTGAAACAAACTATTCAAGACCACTTTACATTGATTCCCATAACTTATATTTTGAGCTTTGCAACCTGCATCTTCTTATTATAATCATCTCTGTGGTTCCCATACCTTGGGGCTTGGATTTTTGCTTGCCAAACTTTTTATCTTTATTGGAATACAGGACTACTGCTTTGTTTTGTGGCTGCTGTGGGATTTTGGCTTCAGGAATGGTGTTTGTTTTACCAGCTGCTTTTGTTCACCACTCTACACCTGTTTTGGCTGTTGTTGTTCTATGAACAAGTCTATGATAAAATAACTTTGAACAATAGCATAAGTATATCATTTGCCAGACTTGGAAAATGTAGGTTATTCTTTTCTGGCCAGAATGACTCTACTGGGGTGAAGTATATTGGAGAGGTGTTCATAGGATCATAGGAGTTTACTAGGTTAATGGCCACTTCTGTGGCTCTGCTCGACAGAGGCACAGGAAATTAACTTTCTTGGGGGGGTGTAAGCCAGGGAACCCTGTTGGCTAGGCTTACTTAGGCCCTTGGGGTGATAGCCTAGTACCTACCTATGAATCTATAAAGGCCTTTTAAGCCTAGCCATTCATGCCACAATTTCCCAATTATCAATACCCACAGGATACAATGGCTTTGGTATATGTTTGTGCCTTAGAAGATCTACAAACTGCCCCTGTCTATAAGGGCCACAGGTGACAAGCCAAGGGTGAATTTGCGATTTCCCATCTATTGGTCCAAATTGCATTTGAATAGGGTTAGAAAAGACCTCTGTTTCACTTGAATGTATGTGGAGGAGTCTGATCCAGAGAAGAGGTAACATCTGAGACACATATATGTCCCTCAAACATGTTTTGTTTATGTCACAGGTGAGGTGTAGATCCTTAGATCAGGTAATTCTAGTGCTGTTTGTTTTGTGAATGTGTAGCAGATCCATCAGGGCTGGATCAGAGAATGCCTTGTAGGTTAGGTATAGATCGCACCTAAGTAGTCTGTAGGAGACTGAGTACAGGGACAGGGCTTACCATGGTGTTGTTTACCAAGGACAGTTTTTTTTTTCATAAGTGTATACCACTTTCTTGTCTATTCAGAATTAGTGTCAGAACTACATCATGCAAAAGTAATCAGTATACAGAGAATTATTTTGGAAACATGTAATACCCCATCACACATTCTTTTTTCCTGAGTTGTAAAATTCTTGTGCTGGAAAAGTTGGAGAAGGGGCAGAAGAGACCACACCTTGTAATTGCAGCAACATTTCAGGAATGCTTTTTATGGCCTGCTGGTGTTTCACAGTTGCACCAAGTGTGATGCGCTCATTTCTGACTCTGCATCTGACTGGATTGGCAGGTTCTACACTACTATGGTTCATTGGCTTCAACAGCAAAGCTTGGATTACTGCCATTAAAGGGATATGGGGGGGTCACCATTCAACTCAGAATCCCTACAGTTTAGTTACTGACTGATTTTTTTCACTTGGGCTAGTCCTAGTAGGCCTGATGTCTGTTTTCAGAAGAAAGCTAAGGTGCTGTTTATACAGACTTGAGGAAATTTGACAGGAACACAAGGGGAATAACTCTGTTCTACCAGAATTTTTTTTCTGTATCAGTAGAATGTCTTACGTGGAGGAGGAGGAATCTGTTGTCAGAATGTCAGTCACATCAGCAAGTGAGCAGATGAAGTGAAGGGGCAGTCAAAGGTGTACATATTATAAATACCAATGGTGTTTTATCTGAAAACACACACACACACACACACACACACACACACACACACACACACACACACACACACACACACACACACACACACACACACACACACACACACAGCAATCCACAGCAGCATATTGATGAATCAAGTAGCAGAAAACGGAAGAGAACTGTGTGTGGACATCAGAAAGAGTGCTTACAAAAGCTAGATGAATTAAATAGGACAGATGGGCTGGAATGTTTCATGCATGCAGAAAATAAATGCCCATTCAGGTAATATTAGATTCAAGGAATATTCACATATACATGTTGTTTTTCTTTCAGCTTTTCCCGGTTAGGGGTCGCCACAGCGGAATTCCGGTCTGCTAATGATTGGCAGTCGATTTTTATGGTGCCGAGGTGCCAGCCCAACACCCAACCATCAATGAAGGCATGCCCATTCATGCATGTCTTTTGAACGCCACTTGACCGCAGGGAGGGCATGCAGACTCCACACAGAAGGCACTCCAGCTGAGAATTGAATGGGAGAACCTCTTGCTGTGAGGCGACAATGCTACTGCTGCTTAAAACTCTTTTGAGTATGGTGCCTAGAAAAATGCTGGATGGCTATGTTCAACATATGGAAAATTAAATAGAAAAGGAGTGTGTCAAAGCAGGTTGTTCTAAAAACTCTAGGATTTAAAACCACTGAGTTATATGCATTTATATCTGCAACAAAAGAAACATATGAAATTAGTTTCAAAACTGCATTATTGCAAGAAATATTTTGGGCAAGATACAAGGAGAAAAATATACATTTACCTCTGTTATACATTGGGCTACCCCATTTCATAGCCTCTATACAATAATTACTATACTGCTAAGGAACACATATGTAGACTTAAATAATTAAAGAGCATCATTGATACTGCACTTTGTTTTTCATTTTAACAAACATCTTTATTAAATTATCACATATGACATAGGCAATCTTACATTTATATAAATAAAAAACAAAGAAAATGACATCACTTTAGTTGCACACATTATACCTCACAGACACCTCTGAAGCAACTGTAGTTGCAAACATTATACATCACTTAAAATCTGTTTAGTCATTGTCAGTTAAGCATTATATGGCTCATTCAAATCCTGCCTCTTAAACCTTGTTCCTTCTCTGCATATGTTCCCACAATTCCCATTTTTTCCTGTGTAGTTTGCGCCTTCCCTTTTCTAAAGATGCCAGTTCCAGTTGTTTTATCTCTGTTACTATATTCACTACTTCTTGTCAAGTTGGGCTAGACTTTGATTTCCATTTTCTAGTAATTGCTTTTTTTGGCAGCCACCATAATTAGACTCAGCAAGGCTTTACTATGTCTAGGTGATTCCAAATTTGTATCATAGTTCAAAAAAAATCATCTCCCAGTCAATCCAATTTGCTCACCCAACATCTCCGATAGAGCACTCTGCAGGGAATCCCTGAAGTCTTCCAGCTTATTACACTCCCAAAAAACATGCTCCGGCCACCTCTTTCTTGCATGTCACATGTCCAACATTTGCTATCCAGCTGAGGAAAAATTCTCTGGAGTCTCCTTGGGGTATAAAGATACCTATGTAAACACTTCCAGGCAAAGATCCTAAATCTTCAAGACTTTGTTGTGATATTGCACTTTGTTAACAGATTACCTGATACAGAACCAATACTAAATACATTTAGTGTAAGGGAAATAGCTGGTGGTGAAATCTAAAGCCATGGATTCTAGAATTCCACATCATTTTGGGCTTATTTACTAGGGGAGAAACAGAGTTGAATACTTTTTTCTCTTCTACCAAAGACTTGTTATAAATGTGGTAATCAGAGTAATTTAAGTCAAAGTCAAAGTGAACTTTATTGTCATTCAGGCTGCACAACAGTGCAACTGAATGAAATAGCATTACTTTGAGCTCAATGTGCATACAGCATATACTGATAATATTAATACAACAATAACACATACACTAATGCTAATCCAACAATAACAACAGTAAGAAATTTATGCAGTGCAGTAACAAGTACAATGACATGCACCAACACTATTCCACTTACGTCTTTGTCAGTACTCAAAATATAGCACAGATAATATATTGCACAGATCAGCACAGATTAGAATCAGACAGATTTCAAACCCAGCCACTGGGGATGCACAATCCAGTGCATTTCTTTGTGCCGGTCCCAAGCCCGGACAAATGGGGAGGGTTGCGTTAGGAAGGGCATCCGGCGTAAAAAATTTGCCAAATCATACATGTAGACAACAGTACAGATATACATACTGGATTTGTCGAGTCCCGGGTTAACAACGACCACCATCAGTACTGTTGGCCAACAGGGTGCTGGCAGAAATTGGGCTACTGTTGGCCGAAGGAGGAGAAGAGGGGGAAGGCATGCCTGAAGGCAGGTAAAGGCTAGGACTGTGGTAGTGAGGGTCAGAACTTTGAATGTTGGCAGTATGACTGGTATAGGGAGAGCACTAGCTGATATGATGGACAGAAGGAAGGTTGGTATATTGTGTGAGCCCTTTCTTATTTGCAATGGTGCTGGACAGATTGACAGATGAGATCAGACAGGAGTCCCCATGGACTATGATGTTTGCAGATGACATTGTGATCTGTAGTGAGAGTAGGGAACAGGTGGAGGAGACCCTGGAGAGGTGGAGATATGCTCTAGGGAGAAGAGGAATGAAGGTCAGCATAACTAAGACAGAATATATGTGTGTGAATGAGAGAGAGGATAGAGGAATGGTGAGGATGCAAGGAGTAGAGGTGGCGAAGGTGGATGAGTTTAAATACTTGGGATCAACAGTTCAGAGTAATGGTGAGTGTGGAAGAGAGGTGAAGAAGAGAGTACAGGCAGGATGGATTGGGTGGAGAAGAGTGTCAGGAGTGATTTGTGACAGACGAGTACCAGTAAGAGTGAAAGGGAAGGTCTACAAGAGGGTAGTGAGACCAGCTATGTTATATGGGTTGGAGACAGTGGCATTGACAGAAAGGCAGGAGTCCGAGCTGGACGTGGCAGGGTTAAAGATGTTAAGATTTGCACTGAGTGTGACAAGGGTGGACAGGATTAGGAACAAGTATATTAGAGGGTCCGCCCAGGTTGGAAGGTTTGGAGACAAAGCCAGAGAGGCAAGATTACGTTGGTTTGGACATGTGCTGAAGAGGTATGCAGAGTATATTGGGAAGAAGATGCTAAGGATGAAGCTGTCAGGTAACAGGAAAAGAGGAAAGCCTCAGATAAGGTTTATGGATGTGGTGAGAGAGGACATGCAGGTGGTTGGTTTGACAGAGCAAGATGCAGAGGACAGGAAGAAATGGAAACAGGTGATCCGCTGTGGCAACCCTTAACGGGAGCAGCCGAAAGAAGAAGAAAAGAATCAGACAGATTTCATAGATTCATAGATTAGTACTAAGCTAACTGCTCTTGCGAGCCATTTTAAGCCTAGCCAATTATCCCTTGTAAGACTCAAACCCTCCACCTTGTGTTTGTAAGGCAAACACCTTAACCATTAGGCCACCCTCAAAATGCACGTAATGTTAAATTGGCATATTGCAGAGAATGTTAACTTGGCATTGTTAGTATGGCACATAAGGTATAAGATTGTACTTTCATAGGATTATTGCATATGTCTGTGAATTACTTCAGAGTTGTAACTCCAGACGTTGATGACCAGCATGGTGTATGTTATTACTGGAGTTCAGAAGTCTGATGGCTTGTGGGAAAAAAACTTCTATTAAACCTGGTGGTTTTGCAATGCAAGCTACGGTATCTCCTGTCTGAAGACAAACACAAAAACAGACCATGGGCAGGGTCAGTGCAGTCTTTGAGTATTTTTATGGCTCTGCTGAGGCACTGAGCAGAGTGCAAGTCCTGGATAGATGGGAGAGTGGACCTGATAATTCTCTCTGCCACTTTAACCATACTCCGGAGAGATTTGCGATCTGAAACTGCAATTTCCATACCACACAGAGAGATTACTAGTCAGGATGCTTTTGATGGTACCCCTGTAGAAGGTTGTGAGAACTGAAGGTGGTAGTTTTGCTCTCCTCAACCTTCTTAGAAAGTGTAGATGCTGTTGTGCCTCCTTGACAATGTGATTATTGTTTACTGACCAAGACAAGTCTTCAGTGATATGCACCCCCAGGAACTTGGTGCTTTTCACCCTTTCCACTGTTTCTCCTTTCATTGTGAGAGGAGAATGAGCCTTGTGTCTCATCCTAAAGTCTACTATTATCTCTTTTGTTTTATTCACATTGAGAGCCAGATTGTTGTTGTTGTCACACCAGACAATCAGTTGGTTCACCTCCTCTCTGTAGGTTTTATCGTCACCATTGCTGATGAGACCCACCACTGTAGTATCATCCGAACACTTAGTAATGTGGTTTGTGTTGCACCAAGTGATGCAGTCATGGTGAACATCAGGGGACTCAGAACACATCCTCGAGGTACTCCAGTCTTCAGTGTGATGCTCCAGGTGTTGTTGCCTACGCATACCTTTTGTGGTCTATCAATAAGAAAGTCCAGAATCCAGTGGCATAAAGGAGTGCTAACACCCAGATGGACTAGTTTCTCAATCAGATGTTGGGGGATGACCATGTTGAAGGCCGAGCTGAAGTCAATAAATAACATGCGGATATAGAAGTTTTTGCTCTTCAGGTGTGCCAAGGATAAGTGAAGTATGGACAGTACCAAAATAACATGTTTGTACTGTGGAGAAAAAGGTCATATCAGTAGCCTTTGTAAAATGAAATTATTTGCAGTTTGTGCAGCTTGAAATGGTTTGGGTATATAATTGTGATAATGCAATATATGAAAAAAGGAAAATATGGTAAGAGAACATTTTAGAAGACTATTGTACATACTATGATAATATTGTTTTTTTGCAGAGAAAGATAGTATGCAAAAAAGATAAAATAAAGAAGAGGTCAGATGAGTATAAAAAAGAATGAAGTAAGATGAAATAAAGGGATTCACTTCATAATTTCGAATTACTGAAATCTCGAAATTCAGTAACCCGAGACTATGAAGCAGAAAACCAGAATGCCGAAAGTGCATAAGAGCAAATTTGAATATCTTGAATCCACGCTTATGCATTTTTGGTACGTCGCGTGCAGTGTTATGGTGCCTGAAATCGCAGGTAAGTGAGTGTTTGTGTGTGTTTTTGTATGTTGTGTGTGTGGGTAAGGGTAGGGAGGTGTAAGTGTGAGTGTTGAATTTTTTGGTGTTTGTGTATGTGTGATGTGTGTTTGTGTGCGAGTGAGTGGAGGATGGCGTGGTGTGTAGTTTGTTTTTGTTTATGTTATGTGCGACCTCGGAGTTGGTATATATAAGTAGGGGGGTGTGCAGGGGGGCTTGCCCCCCTGCTTATATGTAGTGTAGGGTTGTGTGGTTTGTGTGCTGTGGGTGGAATGGTGTGTATGTTAAGTGGTGTATGGGGTATGTATGTTCGTGATTGTGTGATTCAGGATTGTGAGTTTCGGTGTTGTGAATGGTTTGACTTCATAATCTCGGGTTACTGAATTTCGAGATTTCAGTAATTCGAGATTATGAAGTGAAACCGAAATAGAGATATTAGTAATAAGCGGAATGAGGTAACGGTCATGAATCCTGAAAGCAGAAGGATGGAGCAGAAGAAGGAAATACAGTAACTAACTAACTAACTAACTAACTAACTAACTAACTAACTAACTAACTAACTAACTAACTAACTAAAGTCAATATTTTGTTAGAGATATTTGTATTTCCTCATATGGAGAAAACTGCTAAAAGAAATTATGGAGGATAGGGAGAGATATGTCGAAATTGAAGACAAATGCTAGGGTTTACAGAATGAAGAAAGTATGTCTTATGGGGGCTGGGAATGTGGAGAGGAGGAACAAGGAGAAAAAGCAGATAGCATAAAAATCTGAAACTCTTAATAGTAGATGTTTAACGTTGGTAAGGAAGGAAAGGATGGTTTGCTATGATCTAGAAAGATGATACGGATTATACATTTTGTAAGAGCTACTTGTGACAGATGAGAAGAATGAAAAAAAAAAATAAGAGCAAGGAATGCTTGGTCGGGGCAGTAGTACCAGGAATAAAAACATAACTAATGGAGTGCCACAATGGGCAGTCTTCAGTCCAGAAACTCTTCACTTTATTTGTTTCATCTGAGGGAATAGAGAATAGAAACAGGTTATTGGCTAAAGGTGTAAAGAGAGATTTAGAAAGGATGACCAGAGAGCTAGAAGGTGGCATCTGAGGTTCAGTGCAAAGAAATATAAAGTACTGTACCTGGGTCACAGCAACCCTGTTATGAAGTAGCTGGTGGGAGTGGAACTGATGGCAGCAGAGCAGGAAAAAGATCTGGGGGTATTAATTACACTTAAACTGTACCATCAGGAGCATAATGACAAGGCAGTAACAGTAGGCCCTGAGAGAGTTAATCTTTAGAAGTACAGAGGTAATGCTGCTGCTGTTGTGTTGGGCCTTGGCTAGACCATACCTTGAGTACTATGTACAGTTCTGAAGGGTCTATAAGGAAAGTGAGAGAGACAGAGACAGAGAGAGTGAGAGAGATATCAAGCTGCTGTAAGCAGTCCACAGGAAGGCTAATAGAAAGATACAGGGGATGGAGGGAAAAGGCTATGACCAGAGACTGTAGAAAGATAAACTCTTCTCAACATAGATCTGAAGAGACAATAGGAACATGATGGGGTTTATTTATTTTTATTTATTCATTTACAGTCTGGTAACCAGGTAAGAAGGCAGGTCCAAAGATTCTTTTCAGCCATGACACAGGCTTGAAGGCAAGAGTACAGAGCTACAACTGACAATATAAGATTTGCACACATACATAATTAATTCAGCAAAAGAGACACATATTCAGTTAGCAAAGAACACATACTGTATTTCCAGTCACCTAGCAATATATTCATACAATACAGGATAAGCAAAGAGTCAGAGCTTAATAGAAATAATGGGCTGCTTGAGTTTTAACTCAGATAACATGAATATAAATCTAAGCTTTTAGTTATCTATATAGAATATGGTTATGAATGGTCAGACAACTGATGGTTAACTGAGGAACCTTATTAGCCATTGCCTCTGAAGCAATTATAGAATATCTCATTTTGGAGATATTCTGAAAGGGATATATTGAACCCTGGGAGAGAGTTGTGGCTTTTTATCTTAGGTGTTAGTTTGTTCCGTAAAGGAGGGCCCAGTATAGAAAGTGTACATTAACCAATAACTGTATTAAGTGGAGGCCATCTTAACAAGATAGTGGGATAGATTTATAAAGGTCCCTGCAAGGTGTATATTAGATGTACAACTCACATTAACCATTTATAATTCAGAGACATCCCTTCCATGGTGCTTTAGCACAAAGATGTGCAGCACTGCAATGGGCTGTCTCTGTGGCTGTGCTAAATGCTAATGAGGCATTCCAGGGGAGTGTCATATGCAAATTAGCCATGCATTCTCCCCAGAAATGCATGCAGAGAGACATTTACAGAGCTGAGCAAGTAAAAGAATCACTGAGTTGTATAAGAAAAATCAGTTGCCTGTGTTAATGAACATGGCCAAAAGCTCTTGTTCACCCATCATGATAGAGGTAAGTGCCAGGGAGTTTAGTGGACAGGTAGTGTGGGGGAGGTGCGTGTGTGTATGTATGTCACTGTATGTATGAGTGTATATAGAGATATCTGTGGTGTTAGGTGAGTGTGTTTGTGAGGTCACAGTAGAGGAGTTAGTTACGGGATAGATAGGGTATGTGTGTGTGTGTGCATGCGCACGTGAGCATCTATGTGTGTGTGTGTGTGTGTGTGTGTGTGTGTGTGTGTGTGTGTGTGTGTGTGTGTGTGAGTGTGTGTATGTGGGTAAATGGGTGAGCGCACCTGTCAGTGCGACTGGTTGAGGAAGTTGTGTGTGTTTGCGTATTCATGAATTTGTGAATATGTGTGTGCATGGGAGCTGACACATCTCCACACACCTCTAGACTAATGAGCAAATCCTGCAGTTTTGGGGAGGGTGGGAAACAGTAGACACCAGGAATACTCTTAATATCATACCTTAAAGGCATTTAAAATGAAAAAGAAAACAATTTTGCAGCACAAAAGATGTGGGATGGAGGAAAGATTAGACACTAGGGATAACGATTCATATTGCTCATTAAAAGTTAATAGAACAAAGTTTTGTGTTATGAAAGTTGTGAGACAGGGGACACTAGACACCAGGGATACTCAATATAAGGTGCCCTAAAGGCACTTGGTTTCCAACCTTATACCTTTGG
>NC_056733.1:96508647-96541147 GCF_019279795.1 Protopterus annectens
CACGGTTGGTGTGGTTTGGTCACTCGGGCGAAACCCGAGTGGCCAGACAAAGACAACCGTGGCTAAATCCAGCATTACCCATACCCAGAAGTTTGTTATTGCTGTTATACAATGACATTATTTAAGAAAAAAAATACTTACTTTTCTTAAATAATGGCATTGTATAATGCCTCCGTGCTGCCCTTCCGCAACTGTCTGGTATTCTGCTGCAGTTCTGATGTACTGCACATGCGTATGCTTACACAGTACATCAGAGCTGTGTGTGGAAGCAACGGAGAAAGTAAGTTCTCCATTGCTTTTTAGAAAGTGTCTCACTATGTTAAACTCCTTTTAACATAGCGAGACACTTTCTAAAAAGCAACAGAGATCTTGCATTCTCTGTTGCTGTAACAAAAAAAAAAAAGACATACTAATGGAAAAAGTCTGAGCGACCAGACCTTTTTCCAATAGTATAAGTCTGATTTACAATTGGTATACTGACCAATCAGCGTGCACGTTTTGGAATATTAATGGGGGGGGGGGTCATTGTATAATTATAGTGTTTGCTTCCTGCAGCATGTGGTACTTCTTACTTGTTGGTTACTCATTTTCAGTGGAAGTGCATTTGGTGCTTTTACTTCAGCCTAAGTGTGTTGGATGAGTTGTTTTTTGTGTCTGTTTTGTAATTATATATATATATATATATATATGTATATAAACTCTCAGTAATGTGTCTGTGGAGAGAAGAATGAGGCCTACACAAATCTCAGATGGAAAGAACACTAACACTTACTTCCTATGGGGAACAGTGATCAGGCAGTTCAGCATCATGGAAATGAACTGAATAAGTTGAAATCTCATCCACTTTACACTCAGGTACGAGTAGGGAAGTTTGTCCACTTTATACAAGCAGAAGTAGAGAAGCCATATAAAACATACATCCCAAAGCAAAATGTGAACCATATTGTAAATGTAAACAATAATAGTGCATTATCTATCTTCTTTCGGCTGCTCCCGTTAGGGGTCGCCACAGCAGATCAACTGTTTCCATTTCTTCCTGGCCTCTGCATCTTTCTCTGCCACATCAACCACCTGCATGTCCTCTCTCACCACATCCATAAACCTTATCTTAGGCCTCCCTCTTTTCCTGTTACCTGGCAGCTTCATCCTTAGCATCTTTTTCCCAATATACTCTGCATCCCTCCTCAGCACATGTCCATACCAACGTAATCTTGCCTCTCTGGCTTTGTCTCCAAACCTTCCAACCTGGGTTGACCCTCTAATATACTTATTCCTAAATCTGTCCATCCTCATCACACCCAGTGCAAATCTTAACATCTTCAACTCTGCCACGCCAAGCTCTGACTCCTGCCTTTTTGTCACTGCCACTGTCTCCAACCCATATAACATAGCAGGTCTCACTACTCTCTTGTAGACCTTCCCTTTCACTCTTACTGGTACTTGTCTGTCGCAAATCACTCCTGACACTCTTCTCCACCCACTCCACCCTGCCTGTACTCTCTTCTTCACCTCTCTTCCACACTCACCATTGCTCTGAATTGTTGATCCCAAGTACTTAAACTCATCCACCTTCACCACCTCTACACCCTGCATCCTCACCATTCCTCTATTCTCCCTCTCATTCACACGCATATATTCTGTCTTAGTCCTGCTGACCTTCATTCCTCTTCTCTCTAGAGCATATCTCCACCTCTCCAGGGTCTCCTCCACCTGTTCCCTACTCTCACTACAGATCACAATGTCATCTGCAAACATCATAGTCCATGGGGACTCCTGTCTGATCTCGTCTGTCAACCTGTCCATCACCATTGCAAATAAGAAAGGGCTCAGAGCTGATCCTTGATGTAATCCCACCTCTATCTTAAACGCATCCATCACTCCCACCACAGACATCACCACTGTCACACTACCCTCATACATATCCTGTACCACTCTTACATACTTCTCTGACACTCCCGACTGCCTCATACAATACCACAACTCCTCTCTAGGCACCCTGTCGTATGCTTTCTCTAAATCCACAAAGACACAATGCAACTCCTTCTGACCATCTCTGTACTTTTCCATCAACACTCTCAGAGCAAACATCACATCTGTAGTGTTCTTTCCTGGCATGAAACCATACTGCTGATCAGTAATCATCACCTCCTTTCTTAACCTAGCTTCCACTACTCTTTCCCATAACTTCATGCTGTGACTGATCAGTTTAATCTCTCTGTAGTTACTACAGCTCCGCACATCACCCTTATTCTTAAAAATCGGTAACAAAACACTTTTTCTCCATTCCTCAGGCATCCTCTCACTTTCCAAGATTTCATTAAACAATCTAGTTAAAAACTCCACTGCCATTTCACCTAAACACCTCCATGCTTCCACAGGTATGTCATCTGGACCAACAGCCTTTCTGTTCTTCATCGTCTTCATAGCTATCCTTACTTCCTCCTTGCTAATCCACTGCACTTCATGGTTCACTGTCGGCACATCATCCAACCTTCTCTCCCTCTCATTCTATTCATTCATCAACCCCTCAAAGTACTCTTTCCATCTGCTCAACACACTCTCCTCGCTTGTGAGTACGTTTCCCTCATTATCCTTTATCACCCTTACCTGCTGCACATCTTTACTAGCTCAGTCCCTCTGTCTAGCCAATCGGTACAGGTTCTTTTCTCCCTCCTTAGTGTCCAACCTTTTATACAACTCTTCATACGTCTTATCCTTAGCCTTCGCCACCTCTCTCTTTTCCATGCACCTCATCTCCTTATACTCTTGTCTACTTTCTTCATCTTTTTGACAATCCCACTTCTTTGCCAACCTCTTTCTCTGTATACTCTCCTGTACTTCTTCATTCCACCACCAGGTCTCCTTGTTCTCCTTCCTCTTTCTAGATGACACACCAAGCACCTTTCTAGCCATCTCTCTTACTAGCTCTGCTGTAGTTACACAGCTATTCAGTATCTCTTTACTGCCACCCAATGTTTGTCTTAACTCTTCCTTGAACATCACCTCACGATTACCCCTTTTTCAATTTCCACCATTTGATCCTTGGTGCTGCCCTCACACTCATCCTCCTCTTCTTGATCACCAATGTCATCCTACAAATCACCATCCTATGCTGCCTAACTACACTTTCCCCTGCCACCACTTTACAGTCTCCAATCTCCTTCAGACTGGCCCATCTACACAAGATATAATCCACCTGTGTGCATCTTCCTCCACTCTTGCATGTCACCCTATGCTCCTCCCTCTTGTTAAAATATGTATTCATCACAGCCATGTCCATCCTTTTTGCAAAATCCACTACCATCTGACCTTCTGCATTCCTTTGCATAACACCATACCTACCCATCACTCCCTCATCCCCTCTGTTCACTTCACCAACATGCCCATTGAAATCTGCTCCAATCACCACTCTCTCACCCTTGGGTACAGTCATCACCACTTCATCCAACTCTCTCCAAAACTTTTCTTTCTCATCCATCGCACACCCAACTTGTGGAGCATATGCACTAACAACATTCATCATTACACCATCAATTTCCAGCTTCATAAACATCACTCTATCCGACACTATTTTCACCTCCAAAACACTCTTAGCATACTGTTCCTTCAGGATAATGCCTACGCCATTTCTCCTCCCATCCACACCATGATAAAACAATTTGAAACCACCTCCGATACACCTAGCCTTGCTCCCCTTCCATCTGGTCTCTTGCACACACAATATACCAACCTTCCTTTGGTCCATCATATCAGCTAGCTCTCTCTCTATACCAGTCATACTTCCAACATTTAAAGTTCCAACCCTCACTATCACAGTCCTAGCCTTTACCTGCCTTTGGGCATGCCTTCTCCCTCTTCTCCTCCTTTGGCCAACAGTAGCCCAATTTCTGCCAGCACCCTATTGGCCAACAGTACTGGTGGCGGTCGTTGTTAACCCGGGCCTCGACCGATCTAGTATGTATTTCTGTACTGTTGTCTGCATGTATGATTTGGCAACATTTTATGCCGGATTCCCTTCCTGATGCAACCCTCCGCATTTATCCGGGCTTGGGACCGGCACAAAGAAATGCACTGGCTTGTGCATCCCCAGTGGCTGGTGGTAGTGCATTGTCTATATTAAGAATAATTAAATAATCAGAATAACGAGAAAATTACAAGGAGAGTAGAAGGAGAGTAGGTTTAGTACTACAGTGATTTTTTCTCAAAAATCTTCTTGTATGGCAGTACCTCACACAACTGCAGAATCGTATCACTACAGCAGTAAACCATAACAGTTTGGTAGATTTCCAAGCAGTTAAGTAGGTAGTCGTCCTTGGATAGTGGATAGTTATAGGATTGCTTATAACACAGTCATATGCTATAACCTGTCTTACACCTAAAATGAGCATCTAGCATAACCTATAACAGTTAATAGAAATATGATAGTACTCCATATTGTTGCTTCTATGTCTCCAGTAGAAGCATTCCAGGACATCAGACATTCCTAAAGTACACTACAGTTGTAACCCTCTAAGTGTTTTTCTTTTTTTTTTTGAGACAAGAACTCATTGGTTAAAGTAATGCAGATACTACAACTTTTGATGCAAAGGACTCATTGTCACTGACATTGTTTTATTATTAAAAACTGTGAATGAAGGTTTGGAGGGTTCTAGCTTTAAGTTCAGAATTTCTTCTATTTGAGCAAAGTGCTGCCAAGAAAGAGATTTCTGTGAAAGGCACTTCCATTGCATCTGATAGTTCAATAGGAAACAGTGTTAATTTTTTTTCTTTATAAGGTTCAGGTTCTTGGTATGTGGCAATTACCTTGTTAAACATCTTAAATATAACTTTAAGAACATTTCTAACTAAAAAAAAAAGAATAACTAGCACTTAGGGTGCAGGAATACAAGCTGATGTTGCAGAAACATGTGCTTTGGCTGAGGAGTAGACTAGATTATCTTCAAAGAATTGACTAAAGTAGTTTGACATTCTTGGAATTGAATGATTTAGTGCATCTAAATTCTAAATTTGTGTTTGTTTCTGACATTCTGCTGAGTGATCTGTCCTGTTATTCTTTGTTGTTCTGGAGAACAGAGTGCTGTCAGGATCTTGATGTGAAACGGACCTACTGCCCCTTTGCTTGTTAATCTACCACCTTGCTGTACTGTGGCATAACTGGATAAAGCACTGTTGATGACCCAGATGACAGAGGATGTTGTGATGACCTGGCTACTAATGTAGACAGTAAGTGAAGATAGACGTGAGTAGCTGACATCTCATCTGTCTTGGTGGAGAGAAGTAGCCTGGTCTGGTGCTGTACTGACCTCAGAGAGGATGAAGAAAAGTGCAGAATGTGTAGAGACTGCAGTGTGTTCACTGATGTGCCAGACAGTGACTTTGTATTGCAGCTAGACTCAGGTGTGAGTACAGAAGTTTAATGTGCCACTGGGCCACATTGCAGTTACCCTTCTCTGTACATTAGGGCAGGAGAGTCAAGAAGCTAGGGCCAGCAATAAAAGCACTTCTATGGCTACCTGGGTGATGGCACAGGGGAACATATATTTTACATATATTGATGAATGGAAATATACCCTGTGGGAATGCAGGGTAAGTCATGGTTAATTCTAAGAGAAAGATGTCATCTGTGCCCAGACATTTAAGCTATGTTAGAGAAATACATATTTTTATGACGTGCATTTGTAAAAAATAAATATATATATATATATTACATAAAAAAGAAGATGCAGATAAATCATCTGCAATAACTTATGAGCCATTCACATGGGAATGATGGGAATGTTTGATTAAGTGCAATAGAATATGTCTACTGGAATATCACAGGTTATTTCACCTTTAGTGAGTTGTTATTCATGATGACAATTAAATCAATCACTGGAACCAGTTTTTCCAAGCTGAAGTTCATATTTATTTATAAGAGCATCCAACAGAAAAAAAATGCAGTTTACACAGAAAGTTTGGTCTACAGTACTCAGCTATAGTCTCAGAAAACTCTTTCTATGGTAAATGTTAATACACTGCAGACTGTATTCATTTCAAGATACCTGTAGTATTTCTTTACAAGCAGATGCAGTATCCCCTTTGCATATGTTTCAGGCAAAATTGCAAACTGAAATAAATGATCAGTACTAAGACAGACTTCACAAGATAAGAGGTAGGCTCCAGTAGGTTTCTCCCTATGCTTCCTTACAGGCAGGGATATCCTGAAGTCCCTTCTCTTTGCAGTTCTTCAGATGCAGTGATAACCTGGTGAACATTGCACTTCTACATCTTTACAGCCATCAAGTGTCCTCTCTTTTAAAGGTTATTAGCTCCTTTTCCCCAGAGGAACACTCCCCTGATTGCTTTCCTTCCGGTGTATATTACTTCTTCTACAGTTCCCCAGATAGTCTTCAGAACCAGTTGTTACAAATCTGAATAGTATCAGTATGCTGGGTTTTAAATAGGCCTGTTTGGATCTGTCCCTCATTCAGTTTTACCTGCCTATTTCTGAACTAGCATTATTAAAGGTTTATAGCATTATTATGCTATAGTATGTATACAGAATAACATAAGCATTCAGTTTATATAAATGATCTGCTGCACTGCATACTAGTTAACTTCCATGCATTCATGAGGTGCATATGAAATAAAATGTAAATAACACTTAAGACAGCATGTTAAGGCATGTTCTCACTTCACAAAGGATAATGAACCTTGTTAAAAAGATATCTTGTATATAGATTTTGTGGAAACAACATGTGGTTCCCTTAGTTGAAAATATGTCACATTTGAAAAGGCAATATAATGAATGCAACCACTTTTATGTTTTTGTGTTACTTTTGTGGTTTGCCTGTTGGCATAACTGGATTACCTTATGAATTATATATTATTTTTTGACTTACGAAAAAGAAAATGTTTTTAGGTTTTTAATTTATTAGGACAGGAAGAGATGCAGAATATATAACTTATTTTTTATTAAAAAGATGGGAAATATTTAAAGGCTGGAAAAATTGAGAGTTGACTCCTTTTTAGATGTAGATTATAGTTTGACTGTGACAGCTTTGATGAGTGACACTTTTATTTAAACTGGCAAATAATTTATAGATTCAGGTCTGATGAAGTCCTGATATAACGGACAAAAGTGCTTGACTAAGTTGGAGGAGTTTGTTTAGATATACATTAAAGTTTTGTATTTTCTAAACAATACCCCGGATTCTCAAAAACTTCCACAGAGTGCAAGATCAGTGCAGGAGCTCAAGCAGGCAATATGTCTGCTGTGCAAGCCAGGAACAGCCTGCAGGGGTGTGCACGAGTGCTCCTGCACTAATCTTTCACAGACTAAGCCCTGGTATGCAAATCACCTCGTTTGCAGGTGAAATCCATGCAAATGAGGTGATTTTGCAATCCAGGAAGCTTGCAACAGTCCGTGCAAGACTAGTGCAATCTGCAGAAATGTATTCGGTTAGTAACCAAGTACATTTCTGCAAAATCCAAAACGGAACTATGACACCTCCAAATAAAGGCTGCATATCATGTAGTAAGCATGCCAATGGCCAAGTATAAGGCCATTGGCATGGCAAATAGTTTAAAAAATAAAAAAATCAACTTTTATTTTTTTAGCCAATTTCGGCCTTTTAAGCATAGGGCAGCGACATGCAAACGGGATCAGGGGAAAATAATAAAATAAACCTAAAATAAGCATTCTAACTAAAATCAGTATTCTGCCATGCAAGACACTGGCAGGCAGAAGACAATATGGCCAGTGAGTAGTGGTGGCTAAGGGGGGAGGCTCAGTGTGAGACATGTAACTATGCATTTGCAGGCAATCCTATGCAAATGAGGGGAAGGATAGTGAATCCCAGTTTTTCCCAGCATGTGAGTCAGGTCCTAACAATGTAAGAGTAGGAATAGCCTGGTGTAAGCATAGGAGTTAGGTGACATCATGGGTGTGTGTGTGTGTCAGGCATACTGTAAGCGGATTGGAGCCCTGTGGCTTGGGTTTGCTCCTAGCTTAGCATAGACAATATGACCCGGTGTGTAACCGCATGTGGCGTGTCAACCCCTAAATGAATGGGTTATGGCCCATGCACACACACTGCCCTCCCCATAGCCCCACTATGACAAGCCTGCTGAGGTCATCCAATGTGAAATACACCTTTGAGAGAGTTGTAGCCTCGTAATATCTATGCTGTGTCCCATAACTGCGTACTGCTGTAGTGTGATAAACTAGTTAGGTAGGAGTTCTAATCCCAGACTTGGCAACTGTGCGTGTGTGTGTGTGTGTGTGTGTGTGTGTGTGTGTGTGTGTGTGTGTGTGCGTCTGTCTGACTGTGTAGAGAGCAATGCTTTTTAGGGTAGTCACACTCCCAACAATTCAAATGCTCAACTTTGGCAAGGCTGCTGATGTCATCCACCTAGAAATACACCTCTGGGAAGATTGTAGCCCAGTAATCTCTATAGCGTGTCCTGTAACTGCATACTGCTGTCATGTGATAAAGTAGTTAGGTAGGTGTTCTAATCCCAGACATGGCAAGTGGGTGTGTGTGTCTGACTGTCTGTGTAGTGAGCAATGCTTTTTAGGGTACTTACACTGCCTACAGGTCATATACTCAACTTTGGCAAGGATGCTGATGTCATCCACCTAGAAATACACCTCTGGGAAGGTTGTAGCCCAGTAATCTCTGTATTGTGTCTTGTAACTGCATACTGCTGTAGTGTGATAGTGTGATAAAGCAGTTAGATAGGTGTTCTAACTCAACTTTGGCAAGGCTGCTGATGTAATCCACCTAGAAATACACCTCTGGGAAGGTTGTAGCCCAGTAATCTCCATAGTGCATCCTGTAACTGCGTACTGCTGTAGTGTGATAAAGTAGTTAGATAGGTGTTCTAATCCCAGACATGACAAGGGTGTGTGTGTGTGTCTGTCTGACTCTGTCTGTGTAGAGAGCAATGCTTTTTAGGGTACTCACACTGCCTACACGTCATATACTCAACTTTGGCAAGGATGCTGATGCCATCCATCTAGAAATACACCTCTGGGAAGGTTGTAGCCCAGTAATCTCTGTAGCGTGTCTTGTAACTGCGTACTGCTATAGTGTGAAAAAGTAGTTAGGTAGGTGTTCTAATCCCGGACATGGCAAGTGTGTGTCTGTCTGACTCTGTCTGTGTAGAGAGCAATGCTTTTTAGACTACTCACACTCCCTACAATTCATATGCTCAACTTTGGCAAGGCTGCTGATGTCACCCACCTAAAAATATATCTCTGGGAAGGTTGTAGCCCAGTAATCTCCTTAGTGCATGCCATAGCTGTGTACTACTGTGGTGTGATTAGGAACTGTGTTAGGGTTCCATCCCCACCCATGGTGATTCTGGATGTTTTGTGTGTGTTACAATGTGTATGGAGCAATGCATTTTAGGCTAGTCACATGCAGTACATTTCAAATGGACTACTTTGGCAATCCTGCTGATGTCATTCATTGTGAAATACACCTTTAGGGAAGGGGTTTTCCAGTAATCCCCGTGGTGCGTCCTATAACAGCTCCATGCTGTAGTGTGATATAGACCTCTGTTAGGGGTTCTATACCCACATATGTTGGTTGTGGATATTTTGTGTGTGTCACTTTGTAGGGAGCAATGCATTTTAGGCTAGTCACGTTCACTACAATTTGAATGTCCTACTCTGGCAATCCTGCTGATGTCATCCAATGTGATATACACCTTTGGAGAAGGAGTACTCCAGTAATCTCCATGGTGCATAATATAACTGCATAGTGCTGTAGTGTAATAAACTATTTAGGTATGGGTTCTACTCCCAGACATGACAGGTGTGTGTGTTTGTAACTTGTATCCTATGTGGAGGTGATTGTGAATGTGTGACACCTGTGGTCAATGTGGAGTGGGTTTTGCATATTTCTTATATGGTGGCCCTACTATATTTCACAATGTCCACTGTACAGGGATAACATATGTGAAATAGCTGAGAGGCTGGGGTGCAAAGCCATACCCATACATGTGACATCAAGCCCAGGCAATCACAGTTAGCAACCCCAGTATTACCCAGAGCACACTTTCAACCCATGTCTCACACACACACACACACACACAAGCCTAGGCAACAGCCAATATGTGGGTAGTACACTGCATATTGGCCACTGATAGTAACTATGGAGTGATAGCAGTGGGAATGGCACCCTGTCCATCTGTCCAATATGCACCTACATGTAGACAGTGCACCTCCCCCATATTCCCCAATGGACACCTGCAACACCTGTGGTGCCATCCCATGTGACCCACAAAGGACATACCATGCCTGACAACATGCCCGGTATGGACAGACGCCACTGACACCATTGAATGCCATTAGCATGCTATCAATGTAGGTGCAGGGTAAACCTGCTGCCCATTACCAGTTCCCACCACAGGTGGGCAAGACTGGCACATCTGATGATAATCTGTGTTCACAACATGGGCCAGACACCCCAAGTACAGTTCCACATGTCACTGTACATGCATTTGGGAGATGTGCACATCCAAGACACCGTCCATGTCATGGACTAAGGAACACATACATGGCAAGGGATGCACAACATTGGCCACACACAATACTCACCCAGGTGACTGGATGGGGGATACAATACCCACCTGTGTGGGCAAATGCAGAAACTACAGCCCTGAGCCACAATGCAGACCATTGTCATGTGGCCTGATGCCAAGGTATACCCATTGCCTAGCCTTGTATAGCCATCTGGCACAGTTGACCACCACACACCCATGCAGACATGCACCCATGCATGTCAGTACTGGCACCCTGTGTGTTTGTGTGTGTGTTGTATGGTGCGTATGTTCACATCCACACTCACTACAACCCCCATTGGCTTACTGAAGCATGCTGTCTGATGTCAGACACCTCACCAAACCCTATGCCCATACAACCTCAGTATGACCTGTGTGGTGCATGTGATACCTGCACAGTGATGTGTTGTGGCAATCCCACTACTGATGAGTTGTAATCCTGGCACTGCCAAGTGTGGCAATGTATGTGCAACCCTGTGAGAGTGTGGCTGTGTTGACACTGGTACCTGTTCATGCAGACAGGCATGTGTACATCACCTACCATATAGCTAACGTATCCCTGTTGCAGATGTCACTCACCATCACATGTATGTTCTGAGGGATCCACAACAGGTAACCCATGTGGCGCATCCAATAACTGCATAGAACTGTGATAGCACAACATCGTCATCAGGGGTTTGATACCCTGTACTGGTAGGTATGTGACACAGACATGCTTAGGTTTTACTCTCTCACCCCTCGCTGACTTGTTTTTGCCTCTGTCTGCCTCTCCCTCTCCCTGTCTGGTGGATGTGTAGACCTACATCTGCTTTGCTTAGGCAGCAGCATGTGTATTTTAAGTGATGCTCATGATCAGCTGATGGCCTCTGCATGAATTGCAGCCCTCCCCTAGCTGATTGCATGTGGAACAGCTGTGGTAACATTCCCATAGCCAATTGCATGGAAACACACTCCAGTATCTAGGAACATCATGTTGGTGTTGGCCCTTTTCATTCACTGTGAGCAGGTACTAGATCTGTTGTTTGGCAAAGAGCATCTCAGATGGATTGCGGATTTACCTCTAACACCATACACTGTAGAAACAGGGCAACACACAGAAGGGGGATGTGCCTGACCTGACTACAGACTGTAAGTGCTGCTATACTGCATTTGGAGTAATGTTGGTTTAACAGTGTGTGTGTGTGTGTGTGTGTGTGTGTGTGTGTGTGTGTGTGTGTGTGTGTGTGTGTGTGTGTGTGTGTGTGTGGATATGGCTGTCCTACATGTCTCAATACCTGCCATGTCAGTTCTATGTTTATGAGGAATCCCCATCTGCAGGGTCATCTGCAGACTGGGCAGTGTGTTGTGCCTTTGGTTTCATGTGTTACCCATGGAGCATTTATCTGTGTACTGCAGAAGGTAGTGTGAGGATTGCAGTCTGTAGATGGTGAAAGCCATGACAGTTACTGACTACATATTTCTCTTAGGACATATGTTGTAACAAACCCTGTTACAACAGTAAATTTATGAGGTTATCACAGCAACATGTCAATATTGGCCTTGTGTATGTGCTTCCAGCCACAACTCTGTCAACATTTGTACATATGTTGTGCATGAAGAGGTGCATATGTGCTGTATACCATAATTAGTGTCATCATATCTGATAACAAGCCGGTGAGATATCAGACTGCTACACATGTTATGTACAGTAGGGGTTATATTTGATGATATAACCTGGACATATTGTGGTTGTTTGTACAGTACTGAGGTCTGTGTACTTATGGTGAATGTTGACAGTGTGTGTATTGTTAATATGTACCTTGGCCTGTGTACAGACTGTGGTAGTTGTCATCATCCTACGTCCTGTCCTATCTGATGTTACATGCTGCCCCACCGTATGTTACTGTATTGGCTTACATGTTGGTAGGGCCATACACACACATGTCCCATACCACAGTCAGCCATCAGACAACACTGTGTAGTGGCCCAGTATATGTAGGGTTATTGTGTGAGTGGTGTTGAACAGATAGTCCATATACTGTAATATTATGCTAGCTTGCAATAAGTGGCTGTGGCTGTGTTCTCATTGATTGTGGTTATGAACTTTCACATAGGTATATCTTACCCTGTGCTGTGACATGCCTGTACAGCCTGCTATATATGCAGGTACCCCATAGGAGATGTAGACCAGTGTTGAGTCAGTCTGCCTGTAGCCTGCACCGTGCATTGTTAAATGCCTGGCAGCTTAGTGTACTTACCCAGTGAGATGTCATGTGTAGATACTTGCCATATGTACTGCTGCCGGGCCTCCTTTAACAGTCATGTATGTCAGAGCAGTGGGATACTGTACAGATGTATGTCAATATCTAGTGGATAGTAAGTGACCATGGCACCCCTGTACCAGCGGTTATTACGTGTCAGGTCAGACAGTGGTGTGTGAATGCATAATCTATGGTGGCATACATATACCAGTTGTTATGTGTTATACCATCTACATGGCTGTTAACATCCATATTGTCAGGCATGGTACACATGTTTTGCACTAAGGGGTTCTGTTCTCTGGACTGTACAGAGTGTGTCAGAATGTCCACACATATTGGCCAATATCTCTGCTGAAATTGACAGGGGCAGTACGTGCTAGCAGCGGTACTTTACTATGATGTCCTTAGGATGTTTGTCAGTAGCCAATGGCACACATGTGGAAAGCAGATGTGACCTGCCACACACATGTCTGTGAAGACAATCCCAATTACAGTAGCAATAGTATATGGAACTGTAATAGTACACAAATAAAGGTTTTCCAGTCCTGCAAACCTGTGTGTAGTGTTTTTTCCTATGACCTCTGTGTGTGTATATGTTGCAGGCAATGATTGTCATTTGTATGGGTGGCCCATACAGTGTCCACTGTCCAGTTGTTCAGGTGTGAACTGTAGGCATAGTGGCTGTTCCATATTTTGTGCATCCTCTATATGTATCTTACTGTACTTATCTCTGCGTGTGTATGTGTAGTCATGTATATCTATATATATGTAATTATATATATAGGTATAGCTGTATCTGCAGATATGTGTCTGTGTATATGTATCCTGGGGATGTTGATAGCTTCCACATTTTACATTTCCTATGGGAGCCAGACTGTACTGCATGATATGTTACCAATACCAGCCTGATATCATACAGGTGGGATGTAGTACTGTTAACATCTTGTGCCCATGTCATGTCAGGTCCTGGTTATGTGATCTGCAATACTTGGTAGTGTATTGCAGGGTGGACGTGTTTGGCTGGGGGGAGGGGTATGCCTATTCGTACAAGATGTATATTTTTTGGGGCCTCTCAACCTCATGGTGCATGTGGACATACTTGTTTTTGTTAATCTACCATTGCTATATACAGATGTATGGCCACATATGCCTACATAGATATATATATCAGCTTACATATGTATGACTATGTCCATATATACCTACATAGCTATATATCTGCGTACATATATGTACCTTGCTGTGCACATGTAGACATATAGGTGCATATATATGTGTCGATGTAGGCATTTGCATGTATATATGTTCATTTATGTATATATATATATATATATGTAAATATTTCTAAATATACATATATATATATATACACACACACACACATATATATATATATATATATATATATATATATATATATATACATATATAGATATGTTGTATCTGTTTAGATATTAATATATTTACATACACACATACATCTAGATGTTGGTATACATTCTCTGTACTGTTGCATGACTGGGCTGGATGATATGTTTCTGAAAACATCAGATTTATGTATATCTGTCATGGCTTAGTGGTAAATCACTTTGTGTGTGATGTGCAGGGTCTTGGGTTTGAGCCTTGCAGAGGCTGTTTATTTTGTTGCTGGGATGATCTATATATAGATATGTATATACAGATATATAGATAGATATAATAGAGAACATAAAGACATATATGAACACAGACACTGTTAATTGGGGTGAGGGGGTTCAAGCAACATAAGTCTTACACATATTGATATCCCCCACCCAGCAAAACAGGTCTGCCCTGCAATACAATACCAACTGTTGCAAATGCCATAACCAGGTCCTGACACTACATGGCCACAAGATGTTCACAGTAAGCCATCCCACATGTATTATGTCAGGCTGGTATTGATAACTTATCATGCAGTACAGTCTGGCTACCATAGTGAATGTACAATGTGTAAGCAATAAACAGTCCTAAATATATATATATATATATATATATATATATATATATATATATAGATAGATATATATGTAACTACACATACACACACAGGGATATGTCTAGGAAGATACATAGTCAGAGGGTGCATACCATACTGACCAGTCAGTAACCCTACAGCTGCAACCTCATCCGATGTACAGTGTATGAGTCACCCATACCAAAGACAATTGTTGCCTGAAACATATACCCACACAGAAGTCAATGGATGTAATACAACACACAGGTTTGTATACATACGAAAGGTTTATTTGTGTACTATTACAGTTGTATATGCCATGTCATATAGTTGATTATGCTTTGAAATACATACAAACAGAGTAATGCAACTCTCAAACAGATAATTTATTACAGTAATCTGAAAACATCATATCTGTTGGTGTCCAGACCAAGTCCTTCAAGTAGTACAACAGGAAAGACAGACTGGGCCACAGAATAACAAGCAATCAACAGTATGTAATGCAGATGTATAGCCCAGCAGCCTCTAAATACACTATGCACACAATCACTAGTGGGAAAAGGCCTAGGTTGACACAATGGCCGGTATCTTTTACATAACAACGCATAACTGAAATCATCATGATCACACTGATGGCAGTAAGCAGTAGTCCAGCAATGTTCACAAGGTGAAATGTATGGTAATGTACATCCGCAGCTTACTACTGGTAATACTCACATGTTGTAACACCCTAGGATACTTATGGTGCATACCCCCCATACACTGACTTACAGTGGCATATAACACTGTTACATACACTGACCTCTAGACTGCAGAGGTGCACACATGTGCTATGCAGATGAAGCCCACATATATATGGTGCATATGTTCTGTACACCATTATTTATTGACGTCATACTTGATAACAAGCCAGATAACAGACTGCTGGACATGTTGTGTGTAGCAGGGGTTGTTTCTGAGGACATTACTTGGACATTCCGTGTTTGTGTGTAAAGTACTGTTTTCTGTGTACATAGGGCAGGGGTCTGCAACCTTCACTATCCAAAGATCCAGTCCTGACCCCTCACCCACCAAACTAAATTCATAGGGAGGCACAACAGCTATCTGACTCCTAAAATGGAGACAGCAGAGCATATACGGTTTCATATATAGTTATACTAGATATAAAATAACAAAGTGTATAAGAACAATACCTAACATATGTCCATAAATGTGACCTTGTGTTGGGATTGCTTGATCACTCTCTCTGTCTGTGTGTTTGTGTGTGTGTGTGTGTGTGTGTGTGTGTGTGTGTGTGTGTGTGTGTGTGTGTGTGTGTGTGTGTGTGTGTGTGTGTGTGTGTGTGTGTGTGTGTGTTGTGATGTGCTGTAGAGTGTCTATTAATCCTCAGAATTACAGGGAGCCACTACAGTAGGGTGTAAGAGACATATGTGGCTCCAGAGCCGCATGTTGCAGACCCCTGAGTTAGGATGATTGACGACAGTATGTGTATTGCACTTATGAACCTTGGGCTCTGTACAGACTGTGGTAGATGCCATTGTTCTCGGTCCTGTTCTATCTGATGTTTCATGCTGCTCCAATGTATGGTACCCTACTGGCTCACATGTCTGTAGGGCCAGACATACATGTGTCCCATACCACAGACAGCCATCGGACCACACTGTGTCATGACCAGTGTACATAGGGTTAGTGTGTGAGTGGCACATATGAGTATGGTGTGTATCAGACAGTTGTTACAGTATCATATTAAGCTTGTGTATCATATGTGGCTGTGGCTGCATTGACATTGGATGTGGGTATGCATTTTCTCACAGGTGTCTGCTACGCTGTGACCTGCGTGTTGAGCCTGCTATAATCACAGGTAATGTGTATTCCCCCATACAATATGTAGTCCAGTGTTGTGGCAGTCTGCCTGTAATTTGCCCAGTGCTTTGTGACATGCCTAGCAGCCTACTGTAATTACCCAGTGTGCTGTTATGTCCAGTTATTTGCAAGACATACTGCAGCCAGGCCAGCATAACTGTTGTGTAATTCTGACAAAGCAGTGGTATGCTGTATAGATGTATGTCACTATCTACCAGGTAGTATGTGGCCATGTGAACTCAGCACCATCAGGTATCATGTGTCTGGACAGACTGGTGTGTGTGCATGCATACACTGTGTGAGCATATGTACCCCGGTATTGTCATGATATACCCATGTACATGGCTAGTAACATCCACATTGGGAGGCGTGATCCACATGTCTTGCATGAAGGGGACATGTGTACACTTCTGGACGGACCACAGAGTGCCAGACTGTCCACATATATTGGTCATATCCCTGCTGTAGTCCACAGGATCATTACTGTGCTAGCAGTGGTACTGTACTATGATGCCCTTAGGAGGTCTGCCGGTAGGCAATGGTGCACATGTCTACAGCAGATGTGATCTCCTACACCCAACATGTCTGTTAAGACACCCCTACTACAGTAGCAACAGTCTACATATATACCTGCAATACATCCATGACATCCCCTTGCACTACAGGGTTGGGACTACTGGTGCTGAGATAGGACTCCACTCCATGTTCTGGACATATAGTAAAATACATGTCTATATAGATATATACACATATACATATCCACATACATATATGAACATATACATACCCACATACATATATGGAGATATATATGTATACACACACACACACACACACACACACACACGCACACGTATATATATATATATATATATATATATATAGATATATATATATACACATATAAACAGTCACACATATACATATACACAGCAATGACTTCAAGTGGCTAAGCATCTGATGTCATTCAAAGGGGATCCAGTATCTGTCTGCCTGGGACGACATCATAGCTGGTTTTAGGCACCAGCAAACCCTGCGGCCGCTGGGGGCCCCCTGTCCCCTGGGGGCCCCCGACCACAGCAAGTTATCTTATCCTGATATTTTGTCACATCTGTAAAACCAACAAAAGCTAGTGCAGCAGTCTTGCATACTTAATAAACTATGAGGGTAATAACTCTTATTTATATCTCCCTTAAAATTCAAAGATATTTCTGGCTGTAGGAATGGTGTTTTGTCAAGTAACAGGCATCAGAATGCCATTAAATATTTTACTACTGACATAGTGCTCCTGGCTTAGTTAAACCCTGCTTTTGGACATTTTCTCCACTAAAACTAACTACATAGCTTTTGGTCCCTGCAAAACCATGACTGCAGGGGGCCACCTTAATCATCTTTGTCTGTGTGGACGCTCCACAAAAGCTGCTGCTGGTTGGGGAAAAATGAGGAATGAAAAATGCATTAATATCCTAATTATGCTCTTTAACATGAACAGGGCTGTGATATGACCCTGTTAGGATGAAGATGATAATGAACATGAACAATATAAGCACTAGTATAAGCACTAGAGGGATCAGCAGCCCAGAGTGACTTACCTCAGTACAAACTTTGGATTTTAAGAAGAGCTGATGCTTCCGATCATCAGGGATAGTTTCTCTTTCAGGTAGTTTTATAACTAATACCAGAACACCAGATATTATAACTCAATTTCTTTGCTTAAGAATTCAGTACAATCCCAAAAATAATAGAATAAATGCTCAGAATCATAAATATGTTTAAATATTACTCCAATTCTCTTAAAAAGTTACTAGAATAACATATTTTGCATCAACATATATTTTTGGACAATAAGTATAAATCTCAGATGTCTGGATTAATTGACTGTTTGTAATCCTGAATGATTAACAGCAAATCAGACTTTTTACGAAGGATAAAGCAAAAGTATGAACAAAATCAGGGAAGGTCTGTGAAAGTAGGGACAGTGACAGGTATACATTACTCCTCAATGAGATAAATCTTTCCCCTTCTGCTGTTTGACGACTGCTAAACAGCAGTGTGGCAGTACCAATGTTGCACAAGGCATTGCTGTTTGCTGAAATAAGTACATAACTAGTACTGTTGTGGCTTATGCATGTTTGTGTGTGTGTGTGTGTGTGTGTGTGTGTGTGTGTGTGTGTGTGTGTGTGTGTGTGTGTGTGTGTAAAAAACAGCACTGATTTTTATCTGTGCGTGCACCCAATAATGCCAGGACACAGACATTATTCTTCTGTGTATCAGTAAAAAATGTACCTAACAGGTAATTATATTTCGAAAGTAAGACATAACATATATCACAGAACATTCAGACACTTAGATATTCTTGGAGTCTGGTTGCCCCCACTCACTAGACTGTCTAAATGGATAATGGGGACTCCATTTATCATCCTTGACTCTGTGGGGGCCCCCACCAAAGCTGTTGCTTGTTGGAGAAAAACGTATCAATTTTCTGAATACGCTGTTTAACCTGAATGGTGCTGAGATATGACCCTTTTAGGATAAAGCTAATAATAGCCTCTGTTTACAACCACACCCATTCTAAAACCAGCCCTGCTCAAATGTGTGTGTGTACATAAAGCTGCTATGGGTTATGAGGGGCTAGAGATTGTGTGAATATTACATCTTTAATTTTCATCACAGTCAAACCTTAGAGGTGCGCACATGAAGTCATTATAGCTTGTGTTTGAGCTGAAGGCAGTATTTCTCATAGACCTCAGAGGTGTACAAAGAAGGTTACTATAGCTTGTGTAAGAGAAATGTACTGCCTAGGAGCAACAAATTTGAATATTACTGAAATCATTCTCACAATCACGTACTAGGCACATATACATGTGGCTGCCTTTGACGGCTGGGGTGAAGAACATGCTATGTATATGTATATCATCAGTCACTTGAAATATATGACAAAGGCAATTTAAATCTCTGCTTTCATCCCAGTCTAACACTAGAGGGATGCATAGGCAGTGACTGTCTTTTTTAGAGGGTTAGGGAAGTAAGCAGTATTTCCAGATAAGACTTAAATATTCTCACAACTACTGGCTTGTTAGTTTACTGTAAGCTACAATTTTGTCAGCTTTGAAAATTAATTCTTGGGCACAAATTATGTCTTCCTTGAAAGAAAAAAATAAGACTGAAATTCTTTTTTTCTTCATAATTTTTATTTAGGCCACCATTGGAGTAAAATGTTGAGAAAATGCTCTAAAATGCATCCCAGACCATCTGTAAATCTATGGCTTCTTGGGCCCTGACTTGAGTTATTTCCTAAATGGTTATTACTGGGCTGTCTTGTTCAGGAAAGGTGTGTTGAAAGGATGCAAGGAAAACTAAAGCTGAACCACAACAGTGAATTTCTTTCCTTAATCATAATTTCTGTTCAAGCTATTATTGGATGGAAAGGTTGTGTAAAATGCACTTCAGAGCATATAGAAAGTTATGGCTTCTTGAAAAAGCTTAGAGTAAGGCAAGATGTGAGAAAAGGAAGAAAAAAGTAATGTGGATGGTATGGGGAGCCCAAAAGGAGAAGGACTCAGAGGAGAGGACTGGAAGGTATGTATGTGTGTGTGTGTGTGTGTGTGTGTGTGTGGGGGGGGTGTTGAAATGTAGGTCCAGTCATCATTTCACTTTAAGTCCAGACCTGTACATAGACTTGTTGCAATGTATCACTGTTGCAACTAAGTGCCGGTAACTCTAACTGCCCCTTTGTTAGACAGCTCAACATAGTGATAGTGTGATACATAGGCCTGATGTAATGTAAAAGCTTGTAGCTGCAGGTCTGTCTGTGGATACTACTCCTAAAAGTTTGCAGCATGAAATAAAAGGTTGCTTAGGATGGATGGCATTGTTAGGATGATACTTATACTGGAAGTGCCTAGGGGACCCCCAACTTGACATTTGTTGGGGGCCCCCAAAATGCTAACACCGGCCCTGGATGACATGATGTACAAACCTTGATGCTTTGCCAGAGATGGTCTGCACCTGTTGCCCCTGGAATTCAGGTTACTGGCTACAGTTGTTGGCACCCCCATAGTGCCTTATCTAGGCAAGGTTCAAAGGACAAAACCACCACTGAAACAGATACAAGCATACAAAACTGAAGGTAATGCGACTCAATGCTAGAAGTCTAAACCTAAAAAGGCACTCTCTTGAGGCACACCTACAAATGGGGAACATCGATATCTGTGCAGTAACTGGGACCTGGTTCAATGCTCCAGAGAGCACACCTGTAATACCTGGCTATAACTCTTATCACACATTTCGGGCAATAAACCAAGACCACAACACTACAGGTGGAGGAGTGTCCATATTCACCAAGGTTATTCACACCTCCAGCCTAGTTCCCAACAGAATGCATCTGAGAATCTCCAGATGCAACTAACACTAGATAAGATTGTAATCCAAATTGTAGCTTGCTACAGATTCCCCACCATGCTCCAAGATTCTCACTACACCATTATAAACATACTGGACAATATTAAGATACAACCAAACACCATAATACTGGGTGATTTAAAATACCCTGCCATTAACTGGGAAAACTACTTGGATACAACACCTTTTACTAACAGTTCCTGGAATTCATATATTCCAACCCCCTGGATCACCTATTCCATTGTCCAACCAGGGTCTCCAATATCCTAGACCTGGTCATTACCAACATGGGAGAAAGATGCTCCACACCAGTGGTCACCCCCTCATTGGTCAGGTCTGACCATAAGGTAATCACTGTTGACATCCAAATCCCACCCCCACCCGCCAGTAAGGAAACCTCCATAAAAACCCTCTCCAAAGCCACCGCCATGCTACTCAAGTCAGAAGTGACAAACTTTTATGACACCCACGGAGATGGGAGCTGAAAGTGCAACTGGTGAATCCTACACTAAAGCACTGTATGAGCACATCCACTCGTGCATGAATTGTGCCATCCCAAATAGAACCATGACGCTGTCCTCCAAAAAAGCAAGCCAATCTTGTGCATCACTGCCATGAACAAACTATACAACAGAAGGACAAAACTGTTGCAGAAAAAAGGATAATCCCAAAATGCAAACTGCTCCCTTACCAGCCTTAGTAAGAAGTTGATATCCCTCAAACTCCGCCAAAGCTTGTTACATAAATATAATTGCCATAGTTTCCAAAGACAACCACAAGGCATTCTATAGTTATGTCCAGGATCTAAACAGCAATGCTCAGAACTGCTCTGAGCTACAACAGAATGGCATTACATATACTGATTCCAAGGAGTTTGCCAATATCTGGACAGATCGATTTAGTACCACATTCACCCTCCTCTCACCCCCTAAAAGGCCCATCTCAGTACCAAAAGATTGCCAAATTCCAGTAATCATGGCCACGCAGGTGGAAACTGCACTATCCACTGCTAGGAATACAGCATCCATGGGACCAGATGACATCCCGGGCTGTGTACTACATGAACTACAAACTAAACCTGCATCTCACCTAAGTGCCATGTTTAATCATAGCCTCACCTCAGGCTTTGATCCCACTGAGTGGCGCACAGCTACAGTTATCACACTCCACAAGGGGAATCCACCTTGGATCTCGGGAACTACCATCCCATCAGTCTGATGAGCCTGATCTGCAAGGGCATGGAATGCATTATCATGCAACTTATAAACAAAGACATTGGCAACCAGCAAACAATGGATCCCACCCAAGGTGGGCTTGTGAATAGCCAATCTTGTCTCCTGAACCTGATTGACTACTTTGAATCAGTCTCTGGAGCTGTGGAAGAAGGTAAGGCGGTCCCCACAGCCTCTCTGGACTTGGCCAAGGCCTTCAACAACATCCCCCACTATGGAGACATAGTTAATCTTATGAAGCTGGCCATAAACACCTGCATCACTCGATGGGTTGCCAACTGACTTACTGATGGAACCCAGACTGTAAAAGTAGCCAAGTCAAATCCCAGCTCCAGACAAATGACAAGTGAAGTACCTCAGGGCTCAGTCCTGGGAAAGCTCTTGTTTGGCATCTACTTCCCTGAAGTGCAGGCCAACATTACAGAACTCTGTGTAACAAAGTTCACAGATGACTGCAAACTGGGAGCCATTATTGCATCCCCAAATTATGTGGATATTCTACAACATGGCTTTACAGAAACAGATGCTTGGTGCCAGAGCCATGGGCTCAAGCTTAATGCCAAGTAATGTATAGTTATCCCCTTTGAAAATACCATGTACCCATGAATTACCACATAGGTGGCAGTACACTAAACACTGAAAGTTTGCTGACAGTCATAGGGACACAGGTGGACAGTGGTCTCATCTTCATTAACCACATTGCCACAACAGTAAGGAGATCCTTCTATGTGGCACACCTCATCACTGAGGGCTTTACATCCATAAAAAAGGAGGTATTTGTCCCACTGTAGTCATCCCTCATTACAACTAGTATAGAGTACAATGCCCCGTTTGGTATATACCTCACAACACATCTGCGACAGCTGGGAAGGCAGTGGAAATACCTCACTATAAGAATCACAGGCCTACAGCAGATGACCTATACTGACCGTCTAGAAAACCTCCAGCTATACTCTGTGACATATCGTCTACACAGAGGCTATCTCTGCATAACATACAAGGCTATGTCAAACCCTGGGAAATGACATCTGTAATAAGTGTATGTACTGCCATGTACAGTCCATGCGTCTATGTGCTGTCATTACAATAGTAAAGGGTTTTGAGTGTCATGTCTGGGATACACAAGTATATGAGACCTGCACAGCACTGTTATCCATGTGAATGTGTTACACGTGGGGGTAGCAACCCAGGGTACGTGCTGTCACACTGGCATGTAGTGTAACATGGTGTTACTACTGTTGACAGTGCTGTACCAGGCAAGGGTAGAGTGCTAACAGTACTACTGACAACAAGCACACCTGCGGGCATAGCCTCACTCTGAGGACTCACTGTCATGTTCCTAGTGTGTGGGCTGTGTCACCGTATATATCCCCTACTGGATAATAATCAGACATATGGAATGTAACTGTAGAGTACCGTCTGACAGCACATGTTAGTGAGGGCTTACAAGATGTCGTAATGGCATGCATACTGTTATCAAACATCCATCTGTTGACACGTTCATCCTACTGCATAGCTACTCGCCAAACTGGTGTCTTTCAGTCCCTCTACAGATGTGCAGATGGCAGGTATCCAGCTGAGATGCGTACAGACAACCTATGCTTGATTGACACTGACATATCTGGCCAGCTGTGTACTACCTGTCACATATAGGAGACAACACCCTGTATGGGCCACATGCCATGGGTACCTACACTACACTACCACAGTCAACTGAACATGCTTAGGTACAGGTCTCCATCACAGACACTAACCATGTGTTGTAATACATGCTGCATACATGTCAACTGGAACACCTCAGTGGCCATGTGCAGAAGGCACCCAGAGGATTGGCTGAAGCATGCCACTCTCACCCTGACGGTCAGTAATGTGGTGTCTGTCAATAGATTGCCTGCTGGCACATAGCAGGTGGCATGATACCAATGTACACCTCCCTACACATCCAATCAATAGACAATAGCCAGGTACACAGCTATGACCACCTGCAGCAATGCACCACAGTACTGACACGTGTACGTGTGCATTACTGAGGATAGCAGTGTTCATGTGTTAGTACACCTGTAGTTGGGAATTCCATGACGGCCTTCACAACCACTTCAACTCCCATTGCCATAGTCAGATGTGGCTGCTGCTGTATTGGACATGACATGTACCCTGTTACACTCTTCTCCCTAACAGCTACATGTGCCTTGCAGTACCAGTACAACAGTGTTGTACAAATGGGTCAATAGACATGGGAAACCCATTGAGGTCTGCCAAGTGTGTGTATGTGTGCATGTCTGCATATCTGTAGGGTACACCATTCCAAGGCCACATACTTCTATTACACTACAAATTGCCACACAGTAGTACAGATAGTGTTGTCGCTGCCCATAGGTGAGGCATCGCAATGCAACACCCTACTATGCCTGTGGCATGTGCATTAGATGCATATCCCTGTAGTGCCACTGTTGTGATATACAATGGGTTGCATTGCCGTCGTGGGCAATGTGTGATAGTGGGTATGTCAGAGTGTCATAATGGGTTCCAGTGGGTACAGTATCCATTGGGGGATGTGGGCACTGTGTACACTGTCATTATACCATGGTACACCCGGTATATATCCCACGTACCACTTTCTGGTGACTACTGTCACCATCAATCATACAGGTAACTGATACCACAATACAGTCCAGTTATCAGGTGCTGTGTGCAGCCTACCTGTAACACATTGGACACATGGACTTGTTAGTTAGCACCAATAAGCCCCGGTCTCTAAGATGTGTGTCTGCCTGTTATGTGTCTGTCAATGTGTATATGATGGTATGACACACTATGTATTCTCTATATACAACCATGAAATCCCCCAATTCCATATTGTACATGTCTGTGGATGTTCTGCATGTAACATGTAACCTGGTGCACACCTCACCCTAAACATTGTGTGGTGTGTGCAATGAAAGCCACACAGTTCAGTAGCACTACATACCTAAGTAGGGGTCTAGTCACAGTGTTGCCAAGTAAGGATGTGCGTGTATGTGGATGGGTTGACATAAGGTTGCAGATTATACATGTCCCAGTGGGTCACCTGTCGATGTGGCACAGGCAATCACTGTTATACAAACCTGTGACATGTGTGCAAGTGTACACCAGATATGTCATGGCCATGGTGTCACCACAGTGCCATAACCCTTGTGGAATATGACTGCAGACTATCCTCCTGCTGACACATGTACACCTACAACACAAATGGATAACATTATGGAGATCACAATCAATCAGTGTTACTAACAGCTGAAATGCATCATAGCTGGATGGCTACACTACCTGACATGTATGCATTACACATTATCCCTGACATCTTACACTGCAGTACATTGCACCACTCTATTACAGTCACCGTGTGCATCAAAACCATATTAGCCTGTCCCTGCATCAATGTTATTGATGACAGGGATGTGGCACAGGAATCATCATATGCACAGGGTATGTTGCTAGTTTGCCAGAGGCCGAGGGTGGTCCATACATTTGACACCATGTGTGTGGGTGAGGGGTTTAATTCTTTGATCGGGCCGTGGTGATGTGGTGTGTGTCAGTACGAGGTTGCCCTAGGTGTGTTTGCACACACACACACACACACACACACACACACACACACACACACACACACACACACACACACACCTACATGTGAGGTTGCACAACTTTTGTACACACAGTCCTCCCATTACCCTTCTGTCAGCATGCATTATATATGGTACTCAACAGCATGCAGTGCAACTATAGTGACTTCATGCTAGCGCCAGTATACATGTGTGTGTGATGCATGGGCTGTGTTGGTAGGTGATGGCCCTTCCCCTTGATAACACTGCACCCATGTACAAATTGTTACCGTGGACCTGTTCTGCACCCTGCCTTGTACTGTGCACCATACCTCACAGGTGTACAAACCATTGCTGCATGTGTAGTACTGTGTCAGTTATGTCAGCTCCAATGCTCACAGCCCCTATGCCTGATGTTTGGTTTACAGATCGCAACATCAGCGGTGCATGTGTGACCAATACAAATCTATTACACTGACAACCACCAACCTTACCATGGCTATGGGGTGTGCCCTGCACATGTCCCACAACTCTGCATGGCTGCAAGGTCTACTCATGTGCACATCCCTTGGAGTTCACACACTGCTGTCACTATTGCTGTGGAGTCAGGGTTATGTCTGCCACAGTTACTGAACCTGATTGTGTGCAGATACAGCCATTCTTAGCATACATAGGATCCCTGCTGCAGTGCACTGCTGTGTCATGATGACACACCCTCCCCACCTCCAGCCTTTTTGCAGATGCTTGACAACTATGGCTTACACGTGTCAGTTTGCAGCGTCCCAAGAATGGGACACTATGTGCAACAGCTTACTACCAGCTAATTATGTTGACCACAGTACTATGTTATGACAGTGTCGAACAGTAACAGTTGCTATTGTAATACAGGTATATTTACAGTTGTAGCACCATATGAGGGTGTTGTTTCACACATGTCCCTACTGTAGGCCATGTGTCCCACCATTCTTCTCATCCCTGTGGACACATTTCAAAATGACAGGATGTTAGTTATCTTGCATGTTTCTGATGTACCCTTCCGATACCCCATCACAGTCTCCACTGTAATGCAGTGCATTTCACAGCAACGAAACATGAATGTGTAAAGCATTCAGTATGGGTAGGTGTGTTAGATGTGTGCATGGAATATCCCATAGCTATTACATGCCCGGTGTATTGTCAAGCATGAACATGAACCATACTCACCGGCTACAGGCTGCTGCCTTGGTTCATAGGTTAACAGGTTCATAGGCACGTACTAGGCTATTGGCCCTAGGGCCTATATAAGCCTAGCCAAATGGTACCCTGGCTTTTGCCACCCAAGAAAATAATTTTCCTGTGCCCCTATCAGGCACAGCCACAAAAGTGATCCCCAGGGTGAATTTCCTATCTCCCATCCAATCAAGATTTTTCTTAAAGAGTGCTAATGAGGAGCTTTGTTTGATATAGATAGGTAGTTTGTTCCAGAGTATGGGAAGTCTCTGGGACAGGAATCTATCCCTCCAGCATGTTCTGTTTATTGTGGTGACAAGGTTTATGTCCCCAGAGAGTGTAGCTCGGAGGGATTGGGATTTCTTTACGTGGAGCATGTCCAACAGCTCTGGGTTTGACATAGCTTTGTATGTTAGGCAGAGATCGCCTCTGAATAGGCAATATGTGACATAGTAAAGCTGGCGTTTTTTGAGATGGTCTGCATAGGGCATCTGTTTGTGGCCCGTAATCCTCTTTGTGAGGTATTTCTGTGGCCTTTCCAGTTGTTGTAGACGTCTTGTGAGGTACATACCAAAAGGGGCGTTGCACTCTATAATGGGTCTAATGAGTGTTGAGTAGAGGGGAACAATGACCTCTTTTTTCCCGGATGAGAAACCTTTTGTGATGAGGTGTGCCACATAGAAGGATTTCCTGACTACAGTGGTGATGTGATTATTAAAGGAGAGAATACTGTCCACCTGTGTCCCAAGGTCTCTTATCACACTTTTGGTGTTAAGTAGACTATCACCTATGTGATAGTTCATGGGTACAGAATTTTTACCAAAGGGATGACAATGCACTTTTTGGCATTGAGCTTGAGGCCATGGCTTTGACACCAGGCATCTATCTCAGTGAGGCCCTTTTGTAGGATGTCCACATCGTTAGGAGTTTTGATTATGGCTCCTAGTTTGCAGTCATCTGCGAACTTTGTTAGCCAAAGACCTTCTGTGTTAGCCTGTATTTCAGAGAAGTAGATACCAAACAGGAGAGGACCTAGGACTGAACCCTGTGGCGCTCCACTTGTCACTTGTCTGAAGTTGGATTTAGAGTCTGCTACTTTCACAGTGTGGGTTCTGTCAGTGAGCCATTTGGCAACCCATATTGTGACAGGGATTTATACCTAGTTTAGTGAGTTTATTTATAATTCTAGAGTGGGGGATGGTGTTGAAAGCCTTGGCGAGATCTAGATAGGCTGTGTGAACCACCTTACCCTCATCTATGGCTTTGGGACCGCTTCAAAGAAGTCCATCAGGTTTAGGAGACATGATCTGCCTTTTACAAACCCGAACTGCGTAGGGTCCAGAGTTTGGAGATTACCAGTGTCATTGTTTATAAGTTCCATGATGATACGTTCCATAGCCTTGCAGACCAGGCTCATCAGGCTGATGGAGTGGTAGTTCCCAGGGTCTGTGGTGGCTCCCCCTTTGTGGAGTGGGATAACCATTGCTGTGTGCCATTCAGTGGGCACAAAGCCTGAGGTGAGGCTATGATTGAACATGGTACTTAGGTGGGGTGCCAGTTCGTTCTGTAGTTCATGTAGAATGCAGCCTGGGATGTTGTCAGGTCCCATGGATGCTGTGTTCTTGGCTTTGGAGAGTGTGTTTTTTACCTGTGCAGCTGTGATTACAGGAACTTTGCATTCTTCTGGTATAGAGATGGGCCCTTTAGGGGGTGAGAGAGGGGTAAAGTTAGCACTGAACCTATCTGCCAGGATGTTGGCAATATCCGTGGGTTCTGTATATTTAGTTCCATTGTGCTGTAACTCAGAGCAGATCTGAGTGTTGCCATTGAGATTCTTGACATAGCTATAGAATGCTTTGTGGTTGTGTTTAGAATCAGTGGCAATTTTGTTTTCGTAACTTGCTTTGGAGGATAATACCAGGGATCTTAGCTTCTTACTGAGGCTGACCACGGAGTTCCTCCAATCATGGGATTTTACTCTTTTTTTGCAACAGTTTCTTTCTTCTGTTGTACTGTTTGTTTATGGCAGGGGACCACCAGATTGGCTTCCTTTTTTTGGTGGATGGCATCTTGGTTCTGTTAGGGATTGCATGATCCATGCACTTGTGTAAGTGCTTATAAAGTGCATTTGTATAGGATTCAGCAGTCGTACCTCTATTGTCCATCAGCATGGGTGTCGTGAAGTTTGCCACTTCTGTCTTAAGAAGCGTGAAGTTGGCTTTGGAGAAATTTTTTACGGTGGTTTCCCTAAGGGGGGGTGCGGGTGGGATGTGGATGTCTAGAGTGATTAACTTGTGGTCAGATCTGACCAACGAGGAACTGACCTCTGGTGTGGAACACCGGTTGCCCATGTTGGTAATGACCACATCTAGGATACTGCTGCCCCTGGGGGGGGTGTGGATGAGTTGATCCAAGGCATTGGAATTTATGAATTCCAGAAAACGTTGAGCACAAGAGTTTGTACTTGAGTAGTTTTCCCAGTTAATGGTGGGGTAGTTGAAATCACCCATTATTAGGGTGTTAGGTTGTACCCTATGTAACCTAATGTTTTCCAATGTATCAAGAAATGATGAGTGGGAATCCTGGGGCATGGTGGGGGATCTGTAGCAAGCTACAATTTGGATTGCAGTCTTGCCCAGAGTTAGTTGCACTTGGATAATCTCAGTTGCATTATGCTGAGCAACTAGCCTGGAGGTGTGGATATCCTTAATGAATATGGACATGCCTCCGCCTTTAGTGTTTCGGTCCAGGTTAGGTGGCCGAAAGGTGTGGTATGAATTATAGCCTGGTAATGCAGGGTTGCTCTCTGGAGCCTTGAACCAAGTTTCTGTCACTGCATAGATGTCGATGTTCTCCATTTTAAGGAGTGCCTCGAGTGAGTGCATTTTGAGGTTTAGACTTCTAGCATTAAGTAGCATTACCCTCAGATTTTGCTTGCTTGTACCTGTTATGGTGGTAAATTTGTCATTTGAACCTTGCCTAAAAAAGGCACTATAGGGGTGGCAAGAGCCTTAGCCAGTATCCGGAATCCCAAGGGTGACAGGTGCAGGCCATGTCTGGCAAAGCATCATGGTTTGTCGATCATGTCATCCCAGGCAGACAGATACTGGATCCCCTTAGAATGACACCAGAAGCTTAGCCAATTGTTGAAGTCAATCATTTTGTTCTTGTACTGTGGTATCATTCTGGGTGATGGCAGGATGCTACTCAGGGCTAGGGTCATACCTGCCTGGGCTACAAGATCGGACAGCTCCTCCATGTCTCTTTTCATGTAGTCCAGGGAGGTACGTCTCAGGTCATTCACACCAATATGGACAATGACTGAGTCATCTTTGTACTTGTGGTTGAGTGACCTGAGTGCGTGCGTTATGTGGCGGATCCTGGCACCTGACAGGCAGCTGACAGTAACTTTCTCCTTGTTTAGCCTGGTGAGTGGAAAATCAGTGTGCCTGACTATAGAGTGACCTATGACTAGAGTGCTGGCTATGTTGTTATGCTTTATGGGCTGTAGTTGAGTGGCACACTGAGTTTGTGGGCTATGTGTCATTTGGGTTGTGTTGGAGGGTGGAGGTTGCTTGCGTTTCTGCTTTGGCAGTCCCTGTTGCTTGGGTAGATTTTTATTGAGAGCCTCCGCGAATGTAGGTGTGTGTTTTGTGTTTTTATGTGTGTGTTTTTGTGGTGTAGGTTTTGAGGGACTATGTGATGAGTGTGGTGTGGTACAAGTGTTTACCTTCTCCTCTTGACTGTCTAGTCCAGTCTTGGGTGAAGAGAGCTTTGCTTCCAGTTTGACTATATAAGTGCATCTCTCACAGGTTGTAGTGTTGGGTGGTAGGAGGAGAGGGTTGTCTGTGTACATGAGGCAATTGCTGCATTGCCCCAAGATGCCCAGATTCATCAGGCAGACAGGAGAAAATACTGGGAGCTGACCCTTAGACATGCCTGGATAGGTGCTTATTTATTAAGTACTAAAAACTGTTTTCCTCTAGACAAGTGAGGAAAGTTGAGTGCTGTAGTAATTTGTAGCTTATTTAGTACTTACAATGAGTTCTGAACAAGTGCTGAGCTCAAAGAAACAGATTTGAGTGCTAAAACTAGAAAACTGGCTATTTCTAATAAACAAAATTAAGCTAGAAGGCTTCCCTCCAACACAGAAATGCTTGGGGGCTCAGAAGCTTACAAACAGTCCTGGATACAGCAAATCTGTATCTGGACTAGACGACTTACAGGAAAGGCAGGAAACAAGCTTAGACATTTTTTTTTTTTGTAAAGTGGAAAGTGGAAAGGAGGAGCATAAACTAAGTGGGTTAGCCTTCTCAAATGTTCTCCCTGGATTAGGTAGAATGAGGTAATGACACTAGACTGGGAGGCGTGTCCCAGATCAAATTTACAGTAGGGGTGGGCAACTGCAAAGCCACCAAGTATAAAACAGGATAACAACAGGGAGGGAGGGTGGTATCCTGGAGGGACCTACATAAGAGTGTGAGTGAATTGATGTCAGTGGCCACAGCTGTGGCATTCATAAAGGGTGAGTGCAGCATTATGGTACATCAATAGTAGAAGTCCACAATACTACAGCTTATGCACAACTGGTTATTACTACTACACAGCAACAGACTATGTATATGACATCTCAGATATGCAAGATCTACCTGTACAGATGCGGATGCATACACAAGAGTGGTCTAATGATGTGCCCTGGGGCCTTACCTGCATGCTCCTCAGCCGGTGTGTTGGTGGGACTCACCTCCACAATGCTCCCTGCCAGTTGTTGGTTCTGCTGGCAGGCAGGTGCCACAAGGCTGCTGAGAAGCTCCTCCACATGAGTCAGGGATGGATGGACGGCATGCTCACCCCCTGTTGTGAGGTGGTCCCCCTGTATGGCAGCTGCACGCCGACATACATGGCAAAGCAGGTCAGTGCAATGATGCTGGACCTGCTCATAACTATTGTTCTGCAGACCGACATCATTGACCCTGTGGACTAGATCATTCCACAGGGTGGTCTTCTCCTGCTGATCATGAGCTGTCCTGCTGAAAAGTAGCAGGTAGTGCTGTATCAGGTGTGTCACGATTACCTCCGTTTCTGCGGCACTGAATGCTGGTAGTCTTGCATGAGCCATCTTCCCTGGAAGACATAAAGATGGAAACAAGTCTGAGCAACTCATATAGCAGGGTTACCATAGTTCTTAATACACATCTCTGTCTCCCCCCACCATATCAGCTACAACAATCCATTCACACAATGCAATTGGTATGGTGACAGCTTACCTACCATTGGGACATATGTTGTATTGTACCACGCTTTGTGCTATGTGTTTGTACCATGCTTTGTGCTATGTGTTTGTAGCCATGTTACAGACTATTTCACCTGCATGCCATTGTCAGTGCCACTATGGTTCCACATGGGTATGTGGTATGCATGCTATGTGATTGCTGCACATCTGCCATT